>NW_027182919.1:0-47500 GCF_041146395.1 Eulemur rufifrons | reverse complement strand
GTTAGGTTCAGGGGTTAGTTTTAGGGTAAAAGGATAGGATTAGGGTTACGGGTTGGGCTTAGCTTTAGGGTTAAAGTTTACTGCTGGGGTTAGGGATAGGGTTCAGGGTTAGCTTTAGGGGTTCTGGTTAGGGTTAGGTGTTAGGTTAGTGTCAGGGTTAGGTCTAGTCGTGAGGGTAAGGTTTAGGGTTAGCTTTAAGAGCTAGGGTTACGTTTAATGGTTAGGATTAGGTTTAGGGTTAAGGGTTAGGGTAAGGCTTAGGGGTTAGGGTGAAGCGTTAGCGTCAAGTGTTAGGGATTTTGTTAGGCATAGCGTTGGGGTTAGAAGTAAGGGTTACTGTCGGTGTTAGGGTTGTAGGTAGGGTTCCGGTTAGGGTTAGCGGTTTAGAATTAGGGTTAGGGATAAGGTGTCACAGTGATGACTAGGAGATAGGGTTAGAATTATGGGATAGGGGTTGTTCTCAGGAAATGGGTTATGCATTAAGGTTAGGATAAGAGGTTAAAGTTAGGCGCACGGTGAGGTTTACGTGTTAAGGGGAGAAATAGGAACAGGGTTGGGTGTTATGTTCAGGGTTAGGGTTATCTGTTAAAGGTATTGTTTATGCTTAGCGCACGGACTCTGTCTGCATTAGGCGGGCGGGGGGAGTTTAGGGGGCTGGAATTGTACCCGGGAACCCACTCTATCATACTTTGGGTATGGGCCCGTGGGTTTCATGCAGGACACAGTGGTAGAGCCTCCTTTCACGCATGGCATGGAAGGATTGCAGGCTTTCTAAACTCTAAGAAAGCAAGAAGTCTGAGAATTAGATTTAGGGTTAGGATTCTGGTTAGGGTTAAGGATGAAGTTTAGTGTTAGGGTGAGGGCTTAGGGTTAGGGATTAGGGTTAGGGTTAAAGGTTACGCTTAGGTTTAACGGTTACACTTTGGTTTAGGGTTGAGGTTTACGGCTAGGGTTAAGATGAGGGGTTAGGGTTTGGTACAGGGTTAGGGTTAAGTGTTAGGTTTAGGGTTGAAGATTAGGATTAGGATTAGGATTAAAGGTTAGCGTGAGAGTTAACGCTCAGTGTTAAGGTTAAGAGTTAGGGTTTAGGGTTAGGGTTAGGGTTAGGGTCAGTTTTAGGGTTAGAGTTATGTGCTATGGTTTGTGTTAGAGGTTAGAGTTAGGTTTACTGGTCACGGTTAGGGTTAATTTTAGGGGGTAGCATTAGGGTTAGGGTTAGGGTTAAGGGATAGGATTAGGGATAAGTCTTGGGCTTAGGGTTAGGGTTTAGTGTTAGGGTTAGCATTAAGGATTAGGGTTATGGTCATGGTTAAATGCTTGGGTGCGGGTAATGGTTAGGGTCAGGGTTAAGGTTCACGGATAGGGTTAGTGTTAAGGGTTACGGCTAGGTTTAGGGTTCAGGGTTAGTGTTAACATTAGTGCTTAAGGTTAGGATTAGGCGGTAGGTTAGATTTAGGGTTAGATCTAGGCGTTAGGGTAAGGGCTAGCGTTAGGGTTAAGAGATAGGTTTAGGTTTAATGCTTAGGATTAGGGTTAGGGTTTGGGGTTAAAGTAAGTGTTAGGGGTTAGGTTTAAGGATCCAAGGTTAGGGTTATTTTTAGCTGTAGTGTTAGGGTTAGGGATAAGGGATCCCATTAGCATTAAGGGTCTTCCTTACTGTAGGGTTAAGGGTTAGGCTTAGAGTTAAAGGTTAAGGTTAGTGTCAGTGTTAAGATTTAGGGTGAGGGTTAATGGTTAGGGTAAAGGTTAAGTGTTAGGGTTAGGGATTAGTGATTAGGGTTTTTGGTTAGTGTTAGGGTTATCGGTTAGGAGTTAGTGTTTTATGAAAGGGTATGGTTAGAATTAGGATTGGGGTTAGAGTTAGGGTGAGGTATAGGGGTTAGGTTTAGGGGTTAGTTTTAGGGTAAAAGGATAGGATTAGGGTTACGGGTTGGGTTTAGGTTTAGGGTTAAAGTTTACTGCTGGGGTTAGGGATAGGGTTCAGGTTTAGCTTTAGGGGTTCTGGTTAGGGTTAGGTGTTAGGTTAGTGTCAGGGTTAGGTCTAGTCGTGAGGGTAAGGTTTAGGGTTAGCTTTAAGAGCTAGGGTTAGGTTTAATGGTTAGGATTAGGATTAGGGTTAAGGGTTAGGGTAAGGCTTAGGGGTTAGGGTGAAGGGTTAGGGTGAAGGGTTAGGGTTTTTGTTAGGCATAGCGTTGGGGTTAGAAGTAAGGGTTACTGTCAGTGTTAGGGTTGTAGGTAGGGTTACGGTTAGGGTTAGCGGTTAGAATTAGGGTTAGGGATAAGGTGTCACAGTGATGACTAGGAGATAGGGTTAGAATTATGGGATGGGGTTGTTCTCAGGAAATGGGTTATGCATTAACGTTAGGATAAGAGGTTAAAGTTAGGCGCACGGTGAGGTTTACGTGTTAAGGGGAGAAATAGGAAGAGGGTTGGGTGTTATGTTCAGGGTTAGGGTTATCTGTTAAAGGTATTGTTTATGCTTAGCACACGCGCCCGGTCTGCATTAGGCGGGCGGGGGGAGTTTAGGGGGCTGGGATTGTACCCGGGAACCCACTTTATCATACTCTGGGTATGGGCCCGTGGGTTTCATGCAGGACACAGTGGTAGAGCCTCCTTTCACGCATGGCATGGGAAGATTGCAGGCTTTCTAAACTCTAAGAAAGCAAGAAGTCTGAGAATTAGATTTAGGGTGAGGATTCTGGTTAGGGATAAGGATGAAGTTTAGTGTTAGGGTGAGGGCTTAGGGTTAGGGAATAGGATTAGGGTTAAAGGTTACTCTTAGGTTTAACGGTTACACTTTGGTTTAGGGTTGAGGTTTACGGTTAGGGTTAAGATGAGGGGTTAGGGTTTGGTACAGGGTTAGGGTTAAGTGTTAGGTTTAGGGTTGAAGATTAGGATTAGGGTTAGGATTAAAGGTTAGCGTGAGAGTTAACGCTTAGTGTTAAGGTTAAGGGTTAGGGTTTAGGGTTAGGGTTAGGGTTAGTTTTAGGGTTAGAGTTATGTGCTATGATTTGTGTTAGAGGTTAGGGTTAGGTTTACTGGTCACGGTTCGGGTTTCGTTTAGTGGGTAGCATTACGGTTAAGGTTAGGGTTAAGGGATAGGATTAGGGTTAAGTGTTGGCCTTAGGGTTAGGGTTTAGTGTTAAGGTTAGCATTAAGGATTAGGGTTAGGGTCAGGGTTAAATGCTTAGGTGCGGGTAATGTTTAGGGTCAGGGTTTAGGTTCACGGATAGGGTTAGTGTTAAGGGTTACGGGTAGGTTTAGGGTTCAGGGTTAGTGTTAGCATTAGGGCTTAAGGTTAGGATTAGGCGGTAGGTTAGATTTAGGGTTAGATCTAGGCGTTAGGGTAAGGGCTAGCGTTAGGGTTAAGAGATAGGGTTAGGTTTAATGCTTAGGATTAGGGTTAGGGTTTGGGGTTAAAGTAAGTGTTAGGGGTTAGGTTTAAGGATCCAAGGTTAGGGTTATTTTTAGCTGTAGTGTTAGGGTTAGGGATAAGGGATCCCATTAGCATTAAGGGTCTTCCTTACTGTAGGGTTAAGGGTTAGGCTTAGAGTTAAAGGTTAATGTTAGGGTCAGGGTTAAGATTTAGAGTGAGGGTTAACGGTTAGGGTAAAGGTTAAGCGTTAGGGTTAGGGATTAGTGAGTAGGGTTTTTGGTTAGTGTTAGGGTTAGCGGTTAGGAGTTAGTGTTTTATGAAGGGGTATGGTTAGAATTAGGATTGGGGTTAGAGTTAGGGTGAGGTATAGGGGTTAGGTTTAGGGGTTAGTTTTAGGGTAAAAGGATAGGATTAGGGTTACGTGTTGGGCTTAAGTTTAGGGTTAAAGTTTACTGCTAGGGTTAGGGATAGGGTTCAGGGTTAGCTTTAGGGGTTCTGGTTAGGGTTAGGTGTTAGGTTAGTGTCAGGGTTAGGTCTAGTCGTGAGGGTAAGGTTTAGGGTTAGCTTTAAGAGCTAGGGTTAGGTGTAATGGTTAGGATTAGGATTAGGGTTAAGGGTTAGGGTAAGGCTTAGGGGTTAGGGTGAAGGGTTAGGGTCAAGGGTTAGGGTTTTTGTTAGGCATAGCGTTGGGGTTAGAAGTAAGGGTTCCTGTCAGTGTTAGGGTTTTAGGTAGGGTTACGGTTAGGGTTAGCGGTTTAGAATTAGGGTTATGGATTAAGTGTCACAGTGATGACTAGGAGATAGGGTTAGAATTATGGGATAGGGGTTGTTCTCAGGAAATGGGTTATGCATTAACGTTAGGATAAGAGGTTAAAGTTAGGCGCACGGTGAGGTTTACGTGTTAAGGGGAGAAATAGGAACAGGGTTGGGTGTTATGTTCAGGGTTAGGGTTATCTGTTAAAGGTATTGTTTATGCTTAGCGCACGGGCCCTGTGTGCATTAGGCGGGCGGGGGGAGTTTAGGGGGTTGGGATTGTACCCGGGAACCCACTCTATCATACTCTGGGTATGGGCCCGTGGGTTTCATGCAGGACACAGTGGTAGAGCCTCCTTTCACGCATGACATGGTTGGATTGCAGGCTTTCTAAACTCTAAGAAAGCAAGAAGTCTGAGAATTAGATTTAGGGTTAGGATTATGGTTAGGGTTAAGGATGAAGTTTAGTGTTAGGGTGAGGGCTTAGAGTTAGGGAATAGGGTTAGGGTTAAAGGTTACTCTTAGGTTTAACGGTTACACTTTGGTTTAGGGTTGAGGTTTACGGTTAGGGTTAAGATGAGGGGTTAGGGTTTGGTACAGGGTTAGGGTTAAGTGTTAGGTTTAGGGTTGAAGATTAGGATTAGGGTTAGGATTAAAGGTTAGCGTGAGAGTAAACGCTTAGGGTTAAGGTTAAGTGTTAGGGTTTAGGGTTAGGTATAGGGTTAGGTTTAGTTTTAGGGTTAGAGTTATGTGCTATGGTTTGTGTTAGAGGTTAGGGTTAGGTTTACTGGTCACGGTTAGGGTTACGTTTAGGGGGTAGCATTAGGGTTAGGGTTAGGGTTAAGGGATAGGATTAGGGATAAGTGTTGGGCTTAGGGTTACGGTTTAGTGTTAGGGTCAGCATTAAGGATTAGGGTTAGGGTCAGGGTTAAATGCTTGGGTGCGGGTAATGGTTAGGGTCAGGGTTAAGGTTCACGGATAGGGTTAGTGTTAATGGTTACGTGTAGGTTTAGGGTTCAGGGTTAGTGTTAGCATTAGGGCTTAAGGTTAGGATCAGGCGGTAGGTTAGATTTAGGGTTAGATCTAGGCGTTAGGGTAAGGGCTAGCGTTAGGGTTAAGAGATAGGGTTAGGTTTTATGCTTAGGATTAGGGTTAGGGTTTGCGGTTAAAGTAAGTGTTAGGGGTTAGGTTTAAGGATCCAAGGTTAGGGTTATTTTTAAATGTAGTGTTAGGCTTAGGGATAAGGGATCCCATTAGCATTAAGGGTCTTCCGTCCTGTAGGGTTAAGGGTTAGGCTTAGAGTTAAAGGTTAAGGTTAGGGTCAGTGTTAAGATTTAGGGTGAGGGGCCGGGCGTGGTTTCTCACACCTGTAATCCTAGCACTCTGGGAGGCCGAGCCGGGTGGATCGGTCAAGGTCAGGAGTTCGAGACCAGCCTGAGCAAGAGCGAGACCCCGTCTCTACTAAAAATAGAAACAAATTATATGGACAACTAAAATATAAATATACAGAAAATTAGACGGGCATGGTGGTGCATGCCTGTAGTCCCAGCTACTCGGGAGGCTGAGACAGTAGGATCGCTTAAGTCCAGGAGTTTGAGGTTGCTGTGAGCTAGGCTGATGCCACGGCACTCACTCTAGCCCGGGCAACAAAGCGAGACTCTGTCTCAAAAAAAAAAAAAAAAAAAAAAAATTTAGGGTGAGGGTTAACGGTTAGGGTAAAGGTTAAGCGTTAGGGTTAGGGATTAGTGAGTAGGGTTTTTGGTTAGTGTTAGGGTTAGTGGTTAGGAGTTAGTGTTTTATGAAGGGGTATGGTTAGAATTAGGATTGGGGTTAGAGTTAGGGTCAGGTATAGGGGTTAGGTTTATGGGTTAGTTTTACGGTAAAAGGATAGGATTAGGGTTACGGGTTGGGCTTAGGTTTAGGGTTAAAGTTTACTGCTGGGGATAGGGATAGGGTTCAGGGTTAGCTTTAGGGGTTCTGGTTAGGGTTAGGTGTTAGGATAGTGTCAGGGTTAGGTCTAGTCTTGAGGGTAAGGTATAGGGTTAGCTTTAAGAGCTAGGGTTAGGTTTAATGGTTAGGATTAGGATTAGGGTTAAGGGTTAGGGTAAGGCTTAGGGGTTAGGGTGAAGGGTTAGGGTCAAGGGTTAGGGTTTTTGTTAGGCATAGCGTTGGGGTTAGATGTAAGGGTTACTGTCAGTGTTAGGGTTACGGTTAGGGTTAGCGGTTTAGAATTAGGGTTAGGGATTAAGTGTCACAATGATGACTAGGAGATAGGGTTAGAATTATGGGATAGGGGTTGTTCTCAGGAAATGGGTTATGCATTAACGTTAGGATAAGAGGTTAAAGTTAGGCGCACGGTGAGGTTTACGTGTTAAGGGGAGAAATAGGAACAGGGTTGGGTGTTATGTTCAGGGTTAGGGTTATCTGTTAAAGGTATTGTTTATGCTTAGCGCACGGGCCCTGTCTGCATTAGGCGGGCGGGGGGAGTTTAGGGGGCTGGGATTGTACCCGGGAACCCACTCTATCATACTCTGGGTATGGGCCCGTGTGTTTCATGCAGGACACAGTCGTAGAGCCTTCTTTGACGCATGGCATGGGAGGATTGCAGGCTTTCGAAACTCTAAGAAAGCAAGAAGTCTGAGAATTAGATTTAGGGTTAGGATTATGGTTAGGCTTAAGGATGAAGTTTAGTGTTAGGGTGAGGGCTTAGGGTTAGGGAATAGGGTTAGGGTTAAAGGTTACTCTTAGGTTTAACGGTTACACTTTGTTTTAGGGTTGAGGTTTACGGTTAGGGTTAAGATGAGGGGTTAGGGTTTGGTACAGGGTTAAGATTAAGTGTTAGGTTTAGGGTTGAAGATTAGGATTAGGGTTAGGATTAAAGGTTAGCATGAGAGTTAACGCTTAGGGTTAAGGTTAAGAGTTACGGTTCAGGGTTAGGGTTATGGTTAGTTTTAGGGTTAGAGTTATGTGCTATGGTTTGTGTTAGAGGTTAGGGTTAGGTTTACTGGTCACGGTTAGGGTTACGTTTAGGGCTTAGCATTAGGGTTAGGGTTATGGTTAGCGTTAAGGCATAGGATTAGGGTTAAGTGTTGGGCTTCGGGTCAGGGTTTAGTGTTAGGTTTATCATTAAGGATTAGGGTTAGAATCGGGGTTAAATGCTTGGGTGCGGGTAATGGTTAGGGTCAGGGTTTAGGTTTACGGATAGGGTTAGTGTTAAGGGTTACGGGTAGGTATAGGGTTCAGGGTTAGTGTTATCATTAGGGCTTAATGTTAGGATTAGGCGGTAGGTTAGATTTAGGGTTAGATCTAGGCGTTAGGGTAAGGGCTAGCGTTAGGGTTAAGAGATAGGGTTAGGTTTAATGCTTAGGATTAGGGTTAGGCTTTGGGGTTAAAGTAAGTGTTAGGGGTTAGGTTTAATGATCCAAGGTTAGGGTTATTTTTAGCTGTAGTGTTAGGGTTAGGGATAAGGGATCCCAGTAGCATTAAGGGTCTTCCTTCCTGTAGGGTTAAGGGTTAGGCTTAGAGTTAAAAGTTAAGGTTAGGGTCAGTGTTAAGATTTAGGGTGAGGGTTAACGGTCAGGGTAAAGGTTAAGCGTTAGGGTTAGGGATTAGTGATTAGGGTTTTTGGTTAGTGTTAGGGTTAGCGGTTAGGAGTTAGTGTTTTATGAAGGGGTATGGTTAGAATTAGGATTGGGGTTAGAGTTAGGGTGAGGTATAGGGGTTAGGTTTAGAGGTTAGTTTTATGGTAAAAGGATAGGATTAGGGTTAAGGGTTGGGCTTAGCTTTAGGGTTAAAGTTTACCGCTGGAGTTAAGGATAGGGTTCAGGGTTAGCTTTAGGGGTTCTGGTTAGGGTTAGCTGTTAGGTTAGTGTCAGGGTTAGGTGTAGTCGTGAGGGTAAGGTTTAGGGTTAGCTTTAAGAGCTAGGGTTAGGTTTAATGGTTAGGATTAAGATTAGGGTTAAGGGTTAGGGTAAGGCTTAGGGGTTAGGGTGAAGGGTTAAGGTCAAGGGTTAGGGTTTTTGTTAGGCATAGCGTTGTGGTTAGAAGTAAGGGTTACTGTCAGTGTTAGGGTTGTAGGTAGGGTTACGGTTAGGGTTAGCGGTTTAGAATTAGGGTTAGGGATTAGGTGTCACAGTGATGACTAGGAGATAGGGTTGGAATTATAGGATAGGGGTTGTTCTCAGGAAATGGGTTATGCATTAACGTTAGGATAAGAGGTTAAAGTTAGGCGCACGGTGAGGTTTACGTGTAAAGGGGAGAAATAGGAAGAGGGTTGGGTGTTATGTTCAGGGTTAGGGTTATCTGTTAAAGGTATTGTTTATGCTTAGCGCACAGGCCCTGTCTGCATTAGGGGGGCGGGGGGAGTTTAGGGGGCTGGGATTGTACCCGGGAACCCACTCTATCATACTCTGGGTATGGGCCCGTGGGTTTCATGCAGGACACAGTGGTAGAGCCTCCTTTCACGCATGGCATGGGAGGATTGCAGGCTTTCTAAACTCTAAGAAAGCAAGAAGTCTGAGAATTAGATTTCGGGTTAGGATTATGGTTAGGGTTCAGGATGAAGTTTAGTGTTAGGGTGAGGGCTTAGGGTTAGGGATTAGGGTTAGGGTTAAAGGTTACTCTTAGGTTTAACGGTTACACTTTGTTTTAGGGTTGAGGTTTACGGTTAGGGTTAAGATGAGGGGTTAGGGTTTGGTACAGGGTTAGGGTTAAGTGTTAGGTTTAGGGTTGAAGATTAGGATTAGGGTTAGGATTAAAGGTTAGCGTGAGAGTTAACGCTTAGGGTTAAGGTTAAGAGTTAGAGTTTAGGGTTAGGGTTAGGGTTAGGGTTAGTTTTAGGGTTAGAGTTATGTGCTATGGTTTGTGTTAGAGGTTAGGGTTAGGTTTACTGGTCACGGTTAGGGTTACGTTTAGGGAGTAGCACTAGGGTTAGGGTTAGGGTTAAGGGATAGGATTAGGGTTAAGTGTTGGGCTTAGGGTTAGGGTTTAGTGTTAGGTTTATCATTAAGGATTAGGGCGAGAATCAGGGTTAAATGCTTGGGTGCGGGTAATGGTTAGGGTCAGGGTTAAGGTTCACGGATAGGGTTAGTGTTAATGGTTACGGGTAGGTTTAGGGTTCAGGGTTAGTGTTAGCATTAGGGCTTAAGGTTAGGATTAGGCGCTAGGTTAGATTTAGGGTTAGATCTAGGCGTTAGGGTAAGGGCTAGCGTTAGGGTTAAGAGATAGGGTTAGGTTTAATGCTTAGGATTAGGGTTAGGGTTTGGGGTTAAAGTAAGTGTTAGGGGTTAGCTTTAAGGATCCAGGGTTAGGGTTATTTTTAGCTGTAGTGTTAGGGTTAGGGATAAGGGATCCCATTAGCATTAAGGGTCTTCCTTACTGTAGGTTTAAGGGTTAGGCTTAGAGTTAAAGGTTAAGGTTAGGGTCAGTGTTAAGATTTAGGGTGAGAGTTAACGGTTAGGGTAAAGGTTAAGCGTTAGGGTTAGGGATTAGTGATTAGGGTTTTTGGTTAGTGTTAGGGTTAGCGGTTAGGAGTTAGTGTTTTATGAAGGGGTATGGTTAGAATTAGGATTGGGGTTAGAGTTAGGGTGAGGTATAGGGGTTAGGTTTAGGGGTTAGTTTTAGGGTAAAAGGATAGGATTAGGGTTACGGGTTGGGCTTAGGTTTAGGGTTAAAATTTACTGCTAGGGTTAGGGATAGGGTTGAGGGTTAGCTTTAGGGGTTCTGGTTAGGGTTAGGTGTTAGGTTAATGTCAGGGTTAGGTCTAGTCGTGAGGGTAAGGTTTAGGGTTAGCTTTAAGAGCTAGGGTTAGGTTTAATGGTTAGGATTAGGATTAGGGTTAAGGGTTAGGGTAAGGCTTAGGGGTTAGGGTGAAGGGTTAGGGTCAAGGGTTAGGGTTTTTGTTAGGCATAGCGTTGGGGTTAGAAGTAAGGGTTACTGTCAGTGTTAGGGTTGTAGGTAGGGTTACGGTTAGGGTTAGCGGTTTAGAATTAGGGTTAGGGATTAGGTGTCACAGTGATGACTAGGAGATAGGGTTAGAATTATGGGATAGGGGTTGTTCTCAGGAAATGGGTTATGCATTAACGTTAGGATAAGAGGTTAAAGTTAGGGGCACGGTGAGGTTTACGTGTTAAGGGGAGAAATAGGAACAGGGTTGGGTGTTATGTTCAGGGTTAGGGTTATCTGTTAAAGGTATTGTTTATGCTTAGCGCACGGGCCCTGTCTGCATTAGGCGGGCGGGGGGAGTTTAGGGGGCTGGGATAGTACCCGGGAACCCACTCTATCATACTCTAAGTATGGGCCCGTGGGTTTCATTCAGGACACAGTGGTAGAGCCTCCTTTCACGCATGGCATGGGAGGATTGCAGGCTTTCTAAATTCTAAGAAAGCAAGAAGTCTGAGAATTAGATTTAGGGTCAGGATTCTGGTTAGGATTAAGGATGAAGTTTAGTGTTAGGGTGAGGGCTTAGGGTTAGGGATTAGGGTTAGGGTTAAAGGTTACTCTTAGGCTTAACGGTTACACTTTGGTTTAGGGTTGAGGTTTACGGTTAGGGTTAAGATGAGGGGTTAGGGTTTGGTACAGGGTTAGGGTTAAGTGTTAGGTTTAGGGTTGAAGATTAGGATTAGGGTTAGGATTTAAGGTTAGCGTGAGAGTTAACGCTTAGTGTTAAGGTTAAGAGTTAGGGTTTAGAGTTAGGGTTAGGGTTAGTTTTAGGGTTAGAATTATGTGCTAAGGTTTGTGTTAGAGGTTAGGGTTAGGTTTACTGGTCACGGTTAGGGTTACGTTTAGGGGTTAGCATTAGTGATAGCTTTAGGGTTAAGGGATAGGATTAGGGTTAAGTGTTGGGCTTAGTGTTAGGGCTTAGTGTTAGGGTTATCATTAAGGATTAGGTTAAGGTTAGGTTCAGTGGTAAGATTTAGGGTGAGGCTTAACGGTTAGGGTAAAGGTTAAGCATTAGGGTTAGGGATTAGTGATTAGAGTTTTTGGTTAGTGTTATTGTTAGCTGTAAGGATTTAGTGTTTTATGAAGGGGTATGGTTAGAATTAGGATTGGGGTTAGAGTTAGGGTGAGGTATAGGGGTTAGGTTTAGGGGTTAGTTTTAGGTTAAAAGGATAGGATTAGGGTTACGGGTTGGGCTTAGGTTTAGGGCTAAAGTTTACTGCTAGGGTTAGGGATAGGGTTCAGGGTTAGCTTTAGGGGTTCTGGTTAGGGTTAGGTGTTAGGTTAGTGTCAGGGTTAGGTCTAGTCGTGAGGGTAAGGTTTAGGGTTAGCTTTAAGAGCTAGGGTTAGGTTTAATGGTTAGGATTAGGATTAGGGTTAAGGGTTAGGGTAAGGCTTAGGGGTTAGGGTGAAGGGTTAGGGTCAAGGGTTAGGGTTTTTGTTAGGCATAGCGTTGGGGTTAGAAGTAAGGGTTACTGTCAGTGTTAGGGTTGTAGGTAGGATTACGGTTAGGGTTAGCGCTTCATAATTAGGGTTAGGGATTAGGTGTCACAGTGATGACTAGGAGATAGGGTTAGAATTATGGGATAGGGGTTGTTCTCAGGAAATGGTTTATGCATTAACGTTAGGATAAGAGGTTAAAGTTAGGCACACGGTGAGGTTTACGTGTTAAGGGGAGAAATAGGAACAGGGTTGGGTGTTATGTTCAGGGTTAGGGTTATCTGTTAAAGGTATTGTTTATGCTTATGGCACGGGCGCTGTCTGCATTAGGCGGGCGGGGGGAGTTTAGGGGGCTGGGATTGTACCCGGGAACCCACTCTATCATACTCTGGGTATGGGCCCGTGGGTTTCATGCAGGACACAGTGGTAGAGCCTCCTTTCACGCATGGCATGGGAGGATTGCAGGCTTTCTAAACTCTAAGAAAGCAAGAAGTCTGAGAATTAGATTTAGGGTTAGGATTCTGGTTATGGTTAAGGATGAAGTTTAGTGTTAGGGTGAGGGCTTAGGGTTAGGGATTAGGGTTAGGGTTAAAGGTTACTCTTAGGTTTAACGGTTACACTTTGGTTTAGGGTTGAGGTTTACGGTTAGGGTTAAGATGAGGGGTTAGGGTTTGGTACAGGGTTAGGGTTAAGTGTTAGGTTTAGGGTTGAAGATTAGGATTAGGGTTAGGATTAAAGGTTAGCGTGAGAGTTAACCCTTAGGGTTAAGGTTAAGAGTTAGGGTTTAGGGTTAGGGTTAGGGTTAGTTTTAGGGTTAGAGTCATGTGCTATGTTTTGTGTTAGAGGTCAGGGTTAGGTTTACTGGTCATGGTTAGGGTTACGTTTAGGGGTTACCATTAGGGTTAGGGTTAGGGTTAGGGTTAAGGGATAGGATTAGGGTTAAGTGTTGGGCTTAGGGTTAGGGTTTAGTGTTAAGGTTAGCATTAAGGATTAGGGTAAGGGTCAGGTTTAATGCTTGGGTGCGGGTAATGGTTAGGGTCAGGGTTTAGGTTCACGGATAGGGTTAGTGTTAAGGGTTACGGGTAGGTTTAGGGTTAAGGGTTAGTGTTAGCATTAGGGCTTAAGGTTAGGATTAGGCGGTAGGTTAGATTTAGGGTTAGATCTAGGCGTTAGGGTAAGGGCTAGCGTTAGGGTTAAGAGATAGGGTTAGGTTTAATGCTTAGGATTCGGGTTAGGGTTTGGGGTTAAAGTAAGTGTTAGGGGTTAGGTTTAAGGATCCAAGGTTAGGGTTAATTTTAGCTGTAGTGTTAGGGTTAGGGATAAGGGATCCCATTAGCATTAAGGGTCTTCCTTCCTGTAGGGTTAAGGGTTAGGCTTAGAGTTAAAGGTTAAGGTTAGGGTCAGTGTTAAGATTTAGGGTGAGGGTTAACGGTTAGGGTAAAGGCTAAGCGTTAGGGTTAGGGATTAGTGATTAGCGTTTTTGGTTAGTGTTAGGGTTAGCGGTTAGGAGTTAGTGTTTTATGAAGGGGTATGGTTAGAATTAGGATTGGGGTTAGAGTTAGGGTGAGGTATAGGAGTTAGTTTTAGGGTAAAAGGATAGGATTAGGGTTACGGGTTGGGCTTAGGTTTAGGGTTAAAGTTTACTGCTAGGGTTAGGGATAGGGTTCAGGGTTAGCTTTAGGGGTTCTGGTTAGCGTTAGGTGTTAGGTTAGTGTCAGGGTTAGGTCTAGTCGTGAGGGTAAGGTTTAGGGTTAGCTTTAAGAGCTAGGGTTAGGTTTAATGGTTAGGATTAGGATTAGGGTTAAGGGTTATGGTAAGGCTTAGGGGTTAGGGTGAAGGGTTAGGGTCAAGGGTTAGGGTGTTTGTTAGGCATAGCGTTGGGGTTAGAAGTAAGGGTTACTGTCAGTGTTAGGATTGTAGGTAGGGTTACGGTTAGGGTTAGCGGTTTAGAATTAGGGTTAGGGATTAGGTGTCACAGTGATGACTAGGAGATAGGGTTAGAATTATGGGATAGGGGTTGTTCTCAGCAAATGGGTTATGCATTAACGTTAGGTTAAGAGGTTAAAGTTAGGGGCACGGTGAGGTTTACGTGTTAAGGGGAGAAATAGGAACAGGGTTTGGTTTTATGTTCAGGGTTAGGGTTATCTGTTAAAGGTATTGTTTATGCTTAGCGCACGGGCCCTGTCTGCATTAGGCAGGCGGGGGGAGTTTAGGGGGCTGGTATGGTACCTGGGAACCCACTGTATCATACTCTGGGTATGGGCCTGTGGGTTTCATGCAGGACACAGTGGTAGAGCCTCCTTTCACGCATGGCATGGGAGGATTGCAGGCTTTCTAAACTCTAAGAAAGCAAGAAAGCTGAGAATTAGATTTAGGGTTAGGATTCTGGTTAGGGTTAAGGATGAAGTTTAGTGTTAGGGTGAGGGCTTAGGGTTAGGTATTAGGGTTAGGTTTAAAGGTTACTCTTAGGTTTAACGGTTACACTTTGGTTTAGGGTTGAGGTTTACGGTTAGGGTTAAGATGAGGGGTTAGGCTTTGGTACAGGGTTAGGGTTAAGTGTTAGGTTTAGGGTTCAAGATTATGATTAGGGTTAGGATTAAACGTTAGCGTGAGAGTTAACGCTTAGGGTTAAGGTTAAGATTTAGGGTTTAGGGTTAGGGTTAGGGTTAGGGTTAGTTTTAGGATTAGAGTTATGTGCTATGGTTTGTGTTAGAGGTTAGGGTTAGGTTTACTGGTCATGGTTAGGGTTACGTTTAGGAGGTAGCATTAGGGTTAGGGTTAGGGTTAAGGGATAGGATTAGGGATACGTGTTGGGCTTAGGGTTACGGTTTAGTGTTAGGTTTAGCATTAAGGATTAGGGTTAGGGTCAGGGTTAAATGCTTGGGTGCGGGTAATGGTTAGGGTCAGGCTTAAGGTTCACGGATAGGGTTAGTGTTAAGGGTTACGGGTAGGTTTAGGGTTAGGGTTAGGGTTAGCATAAGGGCTTAAGGTTAGGATTAGGTGGTAGGTTAGATTTAGGGTTAGATCTAGGCGTTAGGGTAAGGGCTAGCGTTGGGGTTAAGAGATAGGATTCAGTTTAATGCTTAGGATTAGGGTTAGGGTTTGGGGTTAAAGTAAGTGTTAGGGGTTAGGTTTAAGGATCCAAGGTTAGGGTTATTTTTAGCTGTAGTGTTAGGGTTAGGGATAAGGGATCCCATTAGCATTAACGGTCTTCCTTACTGTAGGTTTAAGGATTAGGCTTAGAGTTAAAGGTTAAGGTTAGGGTCAGTGTTAAGATTTAGGGTGAGGGTTAACGGTTAGGGTAAAGGTTAAGCGTTAGGGTTAGGGATTAGTGATTAGGGTTTTTGATTAGTGTTAGGGTTAGCAGTTAGGAGTTAGTGTTTAATGAAGGGGTATGGTTAGAATTAGGATTGGGTTTAGAGTTAGGGTGAGGTATAGGGGTTAGGTTTAGGGGTTAGTTTTAGGGTAAAAGGATAGGATTAGGGTTACGGGTTGGGCTTAGGTTTCGGGTTAAAGTTTACTGCTAGGGTTAGGGATAGGGTTCAGGGTTAGCTTTAGGGGTTCTGGTTAGGGTTAGGTGTTAGGTTAGTGTCAGGGTTAGGTCTAGTCGTGAGGGTAAGGTTTAGGGTTAGCTTTAAGAGCTAGGGTTAGGTTTAATGGTTAGGATTAGGATTAGGGTTAAGGGTTAGGGTAAGGCTTAGGGGTTAGGGTGAAGGGTTAGGGTCAAGGGTTAGGGTTTTTGTTAGGCATAGCGTTGGGGTTAGAAGTAAGGGTTACTGTCAGTGTTAGGGTTGTAGGTAGGATTACGGTTAGGGTTAGCGCTTCAGAATTAGGGTTAGGGATTAGGTGTCACAGTGATGACTAGGAGATAGGGTTAGAATTATGGGATAGGGGTTGTTCTCAGGAAATGGGTTATGCATTAACGTTAGGATAAGAGGTTAAAGTTAGGCACACGGTGAGGTTTACGTGTTAAGGGGAGAAATAGGAACAGGGTTGGGTGTTATGTTCAGGGTTAGGGTTATCTGTTAAAGGTATTGTTTATGCTTAGCGCACGGGCCCTGTCTGCATTAGGCGGGCGGGGGGAGTTTAGGGGGCTGGGATTGTACCCGGGAACCCACTCTATCATACTCTGGGTATGGGCCCGTGGGTTTCATGCAGGACACAGTGGTAGAGCCTCCTTTCACGCATGGCATGGGAGGATTGCAGGCTTTCTAAACTCTAAGAAAGCAAGAAGTCTGAGAATTAGATTTAGGGTTAGGATTCTGGTTAGGGTTAAGGATGAAGTTTAGTGTTAGGGTGAGGGCTTAGGGTTAGGGATTAGGGTTAGGGTTAAAGGTTACTCTTAGGTTTAACGGTTACACTTTGGTTTAGGGTTGAGGTTTACGGTTAGGGTTAAGATGAGGGGTTAGGGTTTGGTACAGGGTTAGGGTTAAGTGTTAGGTTTAGGGTTGAAGATTAGGATTAGGGTTAGGATTAAAGGTTAGCGTGAGAGTTAACCCTTAGGGTTAAGGTTAAGAGTTAGGGTTTAGGGTTAGGGTTAGGGTTAGTTTTAGGGTTAGAGTCATGTGCTATGTTTTGTGTTAGAGGTCAGGGTTAGGTTTACTGGTCATGGTTAGGGTTACGTTTAGGGGTTACCATTAGGGTTAGGGTTAGGGTTAGGGTTAAGGGATAGGATTAGGGTTAAGTGTTGGGCTTAGGGTTAGGGTTTAGTGTTAAGGTTAGCATTAAGGATTAGGGTAAGGGTCAGGGTTAAATGCTTGGGTGCGGGTAATGGTTAGGGTCAGGGTTTAGGTTCACGGATAGGGTTAGTGTTAAGGGTTACGGGTAGGTTTAGGGTTAAGGGTTAGTGTTAGCATTAGGGCTTAAGGTTAGGATTAGGCGGTAGGTTAGATTTAGGGTTAGATCTAGGCGTTAGGGTAAGGGCTAGCGTTAGGGTTAAGAGATAGGGTTAGGTTTAATGCTTAGGATTCGGGTTAGGGTTTGGGGTTAAAGTAAGTGTTAGGGGTTAGGTTTAAGGATCCAAGGTTAGGGTTAATTTTAGCTGTAGTGTTAGGGTTAGGGATAAGGGATCCCATTAGCATTAAGGGTCTTCCTTCCTGTAGGGTTAAGGGTTAGGCTTAGAGTTAAAGGTTAAGGTTAGGGTCAGTGTTAAGATTTAGGGTGAGGGTTAACGGTTAGGGTAAAGGCTAAGCGTTAGGGTTAGGGATTAGTGATTAGGGTTTTTGGTTAGTGTTAGGGTTAGCGGTTAGGAGTTAGTGTTTTATGAAGGGGTATGGTTAGAATTAGGATTGGGGTTAGAGTTAGGGTGAGGTATAGGAGTTAGTTTTAGGGTAAAAGGATAGGATTAGGGTTACGGGTTGGGCTTAGGTTTAGGGTTAAAGTTTACTGCTAGGGTTAGGGATAGGGTTCAGGGTTAGCTTTAGGGGTTCTGGTTAGCGTTAGGTGTTAGGTTAGTGTCAGGGTTAGGTCTAGTCGTGAGGGTAAGGTTTAGGGTTAGCTTTAAGAGCTAGGGTTAGGTTTAATGGTTAGGATTAGGATTAGGGTTAAGGGTTAGGGTAAGGCTTAGGGGTTAGGGTGAAGGGTTAGGGTCAAGGGTTAGGGTGTTTGTTAGGCATAGCGTTGGGGTTAGAAGTAAGGGTTACTGTCAGTGTTAGGATTGTAGGTAGGGTTACGGTTAGGGTTAGCGGTTTAGAATTAGGGTTAGGGATTAGGTGTCACAGTGATGACTAGGAGATAGGGTTAGAATTATGGGATAGGGGTTGTTCTCAGCAAATGGGTTATGCATTAACGTTAGGATAAGAGGTTAAAGTTAGGGGCACGGTGAGGTTTACGTGTTAAGGGGAGAAATAGGAACAGGGTTTGGTGTTATGTTCAGGGTTAGGGTTATCTGTTAAAGGTATTGTTTATGCTTAGCGCACGGGCCCTGTCTGTATTAGGCAGGCGGGGGGAGTTTAGGGGGCTGGGATGGTACCTGGGAACCCACTGTATCATACTCTGGGTATGGGCCTGTGGGTTTCATGCAGGACACAGTGGTAGAGCCTCCTTTCACGCATGGCATGGGAGGATTGCAGGCTTTCTAAACTCTAAGAAAGCAAGAAAGCTGAGAATTAGATTTAGGGTTAGGATTCTGGTTAGGGTTAAGGATGAAGTTTAGTGTTAGGGTGAGGGCTTAGGGTTAGGTATTAGGGTTAGGTTTAAAGGTTACTCTTAGGTTTAACGGTTACACTTTGGTTTAGGGTTGAGGTTTACGGTTAGGGTTAAGATGAGGGGTTAGGGTTTGGTACAGGGTTAGGGTTAAGTGTTAGGTTTAGGGTTCAAGATTATGATTAGGGTTAGGATTAAACGTTAGCGTGAGAGTTAACGCTTAGGGTTAAGGTTAAGAGTTAGGGTTTAGGGTTAGGGTTAGGGTTAGGGTTAGTTTTAGGATTAGAGTTATGTGCTATGGTTTGTGTTAGAGGTTAGGGTTAGGTTTACTGGTCATGGTTAGGGTTACGTTTAGGGGGTAGCATTAGGGTTAGGGTTAGGGTTAAGGGATAGGATTAGGGATACGTGTTGGGCTTAGGGTTACGGTTTAGTGTTAGGTTTAGCATTAAGGATTAGGGTTAGGGTCAGGGTTAAATGCTTGGGTGCGGGTAATGGTTAGGGTCAGGCTTAAGGTTCACGGATAGGGTTAGTGTTAAGGGTTACGGGTAGGTTTAGGATTAGGGTTAGGGTTAGCATAAGGGCTTAAGGTTAGGATTAGGTGGTAGGTTAGATTTAGGGTTAGATCTAGGCGTTAGGGTAAGGGCTAGCGTTGGGGTTAAGAGATAGGGTTCAGTTTAATGCTTAGGATTAGGGTTAGGGTTTGGGGTTAAAGTAAGTGTTAGGGGTTAGGTTTAAGGATCCAAGGTTAGGGTTATTTTTAGCTGTAGTGTTAGGGTTAGGGATAAGGGATCCCATTAGCATTAACGGTCTTCCTTACTGTAGGTTTAAGGATTAGGCTTAGAGTTAAAGGAAAAGGTTAGGGTCAGTGTTAAGATTTAGGGTGAGGGTTAACGGTTAGGGTAAAGGTTAAGCGTTAGGGTTAGGGATTAGTGATTAGGGTTTTTGATTAGTGTTAGGGTTAGCAGTTAGGAATTAGTGTTTTATGAAGGGGTATGGTTAGAATTAGGATTGGGTTTAGAGTTAGGGTGAGGTATAGGGGTTAGGTTTAGGGGTTAGTTTTAGGGTAAAAGGATAGGATTAGGGTTACGGGTTGGGCTTAGGTTTCGGGTTAAAGTTTACTGCTAGGGTTAGGGATAGGGTTCAGGGTTAGCTTTAGGGGTTCTGGTTAGGGTTAGGTGTTAGGTTAGTGTCAGGGTTAGGTCTAGTCGTGAGGGTAAGGTTTACGGTTAGCTTTAAGAGCTAGGGTTAGGTTTAATGGTAAGGATTAGGATTAGGGTTAAGGGGTAGGGGAAGGCTTAGGGGTTTGGGTCAAGGGTTAGGGTTTTTGTTAGGCATAGCGTTGGGGTTAGAAGTAAGGGTTCCTGTCAGTGTTAGGGTTGTAGGTAGGGTTACGGTTAGGGTTAGCGGTTTAGAATTAGGGTTAGGGATTAGGTGTCACAGTGATGACTAGGAGTTAGGGTTAGAATTATGGGATACGGGTTGTTCTCAGGAAATGGGTTATGCATTAACGTTAGGATAAGAGGTTAAAGTTAGGCGCACGGTGAGGTTTACGTGTTAAGGGGAGAAATAGGAACAGGGTTGGGTGTTATGTTCAGGGTTAGGGTTATCTGTTAAAGGTATTGTTTATGCTTAGCGCATGGGCCCTGTCTGCATTAGGCGGGCGGGGGGAGTTTAGGGGGCTGGGATTGTACCCGGGAACCCACTCTATCATACTCTGGGTATGGGCCCGTTGGTTTCATGCAGGACACAGTGGTAGAGCCTCCTTTCACGCATGGCATGGGAGGATTGCAGGCTTTCTAAACTCTAAGAAAGCAAGAAGTCTGAGAATTAGATTTAGGGTTAGGATTCTGGTTAGGGTTAAGGATGAAGTTTAGTGTTAGGATGAGGGCTTAGGGTTAGCGAATAGGGTTAGGGTTAAAGGTTACTCTTAGGTTTAACGGTTACACTTTGGTTTAGGGTTGAGGTTTACGGTTAGGGTTAAGATGAGGGGTTAGGGTTTGGTACAGGGTTAGGGTTAAGTGTTAAGTTTAGGGTTGATGATTAGGATTAGGGTTAGGATTAAAGGTTAGCGTGAGAGTTAACGCTTAGGGTTAAGGTTAAGAGTTAGGGTTTAGGGTTAGGGTTAGGGTTAGAGTTAGCGTTAGTTTAGGGTTAGAGTTATGTGCTATGGTTTGTGTTAGAGGTTAGGGTTAGCTTTACTGGTCACGGTTAGGGTTAGGTTTAGGGGGTAGCATTAGGGTTAGGGTTAAGGTTAAGGGATAGAATTGGGGATATGTGTTGGGCTTAGGGTTAGGGTTTAGTGTTAGGGTTAGCATTAAGGATTAGGGTTAGGGTCAGGGTTAAATGCTTGGGTGCGGGTAATGCTTAGGGTCACGGTTAAGGTTCATGGATAGGGTTAGTGTTAAGGGTTACGGGTAGCTTTAGGGTTCAGGGTTAGTGTTAGCATTAGGGCTTAAGGTTAGGATTAGGCGGTAGGTTAGATTTAGGTTTAGATCTAGGCGTTAGGGTAAGGGCTAGCGTTAGGGTTAAGAGATAGGGTTAGGTTTAATGCTTAGGATTAGGGTTAGGGTTTGGGGTTACAGTAAGTGTTAGGGGTTAGGTTTAAGGATCCAAGGTTAGGGTTATTTTTAGCTGTAGTGTTAGGGTTAGGGATAAGGGAACCCATTAGGATTAAGAGTCTTCCTTACTGTAGGGTTAAGGGTTAGGCTTAGAGTTAAAGGTTAAGGTTAGGGTCAGGGTTAAGATTTAGAGTGAGGGTTAACGGTTAGGGTAAAGGTTAAGCGTTAGGGTTAGGGATTAGTGATTAGGGTTTTTGGTTAGTGTTAGGGTTAGCGGTTAGGAGTTAGTGTTTTATGAAGGGGTACGGTTAGAATTAGGATTGGGGTTAGAGTTAGGGTGAGGTATAGGGGTTAGGTTTCGGGGTTAGTTTTAGGGTAAAAGGATAGGATTAGGGTTACGGGTGGGGCTTAGGTTTCGGGTTAAAGTTTACTGCTATGGTTAGGGATAGGGTTCAGGGTTAGCTTTAGGGGTTCTGGTTAGGGTTAGGTGTTAGGTTAGTGTCAGGGTTAGGTCTAGTCGTGAGGGCAAGGTTTAGGGTTAGCTTTAAGAGCTAGGGTTAGGTGTAATGGTTAGGGTTAGGATTAGGGTTAAGGGTTAGGGTAAGGCTTAGTGGTTAGGGTGAAGGGTTAGGGTCCAGGTTTAGGGTTTTTGTTAGGCATAGCGTTGGGGTTAGAAGTAAGGGTTCCTGTCAGTGTTAGGGTTGTAGGTAGGGTTACGGTTAGGGTTAGCAGTTTAGAATTAGGGTTAGGGATTAGGTGTCACAGTGATGACTAGGAGATAGGGTTAGAATTATGGGATAGGGGTTGTTCTCAGGAAATGGGTTATGCATTAACGTTAGGATAAGAGGTTAAAGTTAGGCGCACGGTGAGGTTTACGTGTTAAGGGGAGAAATAGGAACAGGGTTGGGTGTTATGTTCAGGGTTAGGGTTATCTGTTAAAGGTATTGTTTATGCTTAGCGCACGGGCCCTGTCTGCATTAAGAGGGCGGGGGGACTTTAGGGGGCTGGGATTGTACCCGGGAACCCACTCTATCATACTCTGGGTATGGGCCCGCGGGTTTCATGCAGGACACAGTGGTAGAGCCTCCTTTTACGCATGGCATGGGAGGATTGCAGGCTTTCTAAACTCTAAGAAAGCAAGAATGCTGAGAATTATATTTAGGGTTAGGATTATGGTAAGGGTTAAGGATGAAGTTTAGTGTTAGGGTGAGGGCTTAGGGTTAGGGATTAGGGTTAGGGTTAAAGCTTACTCTTAGGTTTAATGGTTACACTTTGGTTTAGGGTTGAGGTTTACGGTTAGGGTTAAGATGAGGGGTTAGGGTTTGGTACAGGGTTAGGGTTAAGTGTTAGGTTTAGGGTTGAAGATTAGGATTAGGGCTAGGATTAAAGGTTAGCGTGAGCATTAACGCTTAGGATTAAAGTTAAGTGTTAGGGTTTAGGGTTAGGGTTAGGGTTAGTTTTAGGGTTAGAGTTAAGTGCTATGGTTTGGGTTAGAGGTTAGGGTTAGGTTTACTGGTCACGATTAGTGTTACGTTTAGGGGTTAGCATTAGTTTTAGGGTTAGGGTTAAGGGATAGGATTAGGGATAAGTGTTGGGCTTAGGGTTAGGGTTTAGTGTTAGGGTTAGCATTAAGGATTAGGGTTAGGGTCAGGGTTAAATGCTTGGGTGCGGGTAATGTTTAGGGTCAGGGTTTAGGTTCACGGATAGGGTTAGTGTTAAGGGTTACGGGTAGGTTTAGGGTTCAGGGATAGTGTTAGCATTAGGGCTTAAGGTTAGGATTGGGCGGTAGGTTAGATTTAGGGTTAGATCTAGGCGTTAGGGTAAGGGCTAGCGTTAGGGTTAAGAGATAGGTTTAGGTTTAATGCTTAGGATTAGGGTTAGGGTTTGGGGTTAAAGTAAGTGTTAGGGGTTAGGTTTAAGGATCCAAGGTTAGGGTTATTTTTAGCTGTAGTGTTAGGGTTAGGGATAAGGGATCCCATTAGCATTAAGGTTCTTCCTTACTGTAGGGTTAAGGGTTAGGCTTAGAGTTAAAGGTTAAGGTTAGGGTCAGTGTTAAGATTTAGGGTGAGGGTTAACGGTCAGGGTAAAGGTTAAGCGTTAGGGTTAGGTATTAGTGATTAGGGTTTTTGGTTAGTGTTAGGGTGAGTGGTTAGGAGTTAGTGTTTTATGAAGGGGTATGGTTAGAATTAGGATTGGGGTTAGAGTTAGGGTGAGGTATAGGGGTTAGGTTTAGGGGTTAGTTTTAGGATAAAAGGATAGGATTAGGGTTACGGGTTGGGCTTAGGTTTAGGGTTAAAATTTACTGCTAGGGTTAGGGATAGGGTTGAGGGTTAGCTTTAGGGGTTCTGGTTAGGGTTAGGTGTTAGGTTAATGTCAGGGTTAGGTCTAGTCGTGAGGGTAAGGTTTAGGGTTAGCTTTAAGAGCTAGGGTTAGGTTTAATGGTTAGGATTAGGATTAGGGTTAAGGGTTAGGGTAAGGCTTAGGGGTTAGGGTGAAGGGTTAGTGTCAAGGGTTAGGGTTTTTGTTAGGCATAGCGTTGGGGTTAGAAGTAAGGGTTACTGTCAGTGTTAGGGTTGTAGGTAGGGTTACGGTTAGGGTTAGCGGTTTAGAATTAGGGTTAGGGATTAGGTGTCACAGTGATGACTAGGAGATAGGGTTAGAATTATGGGATAGGGGTTGTTCTCAGGAAATGGGTTATGCATTAACGTTAGGATAAGAGGTTAAAGTTAGGCGCACGGTGAGGTTTACGTGTTAAGGGGAGAAATAGGAACAGGGTTGGGTGTTATGTTCAGGGTTAGGGTTATCTGTTAAAGGTATTGTTTATGCTTAGCGCACGGGCCCTGTCTGCATTAGGCGGGCGGGGGAGTTTAGGGGGCTGGTATAGTACCCGGGAGCCCACTCTATCATACTCTAGGTATGGGCCCATGGGTTTCATTCAGGACACAGTGGTAGAGCCTCCTTTCACGCATGGCATGGGAGGATTGCAGGCTTTCTAAATTCTAAGAAAGCAAGAAGTCTGAGAATTAGATTTAGGGTCAGGATTCTGGTTAGGATTAAGGATGAAGTTTAGTGTTAGGGTGAGGGCTTAGGGTTAGGGATTAGGGTTAGGGTTAAAGGTTACTCTTAGGCTTAACGGTTACACTTTGGTTTAGGGTTGAGGTTTACGGTTAGGGTTAAGATGAGGGGTTAGGGTTTGGTACAGGGTTAGGGTTAAGAGTTAGGTTTAGGGTTGAAGATTAGGATTAGGGTTAGGATTGAATGTTAGCGTGAGAGTTAACGCTTAGTGTTAAGGTTAAGAGTTAGGGTTTAGGGTTAGGGTTAGGGTTAGTTTTAGGGTTAGAATTATGTGCTATGGTTTGTGTTAGAGGTTAGGGTTAGGTTTACTGGTCACGGTTAGGGTTACGTTTAGGGGTTAGCATTAGTGATAGCTTTAGGGTTAAGGGATAGGATTAGGGTTAAGTGTTGGGCTTAGTGTTAGGGCTTAGTGTTAGGGTTATCATTAAGGATTTGGTTAAGGTTAGGTTCAGTGGTAAGATTTAGGGTGAGGCTTAACGGTTAGGGTAAAGGTTAAGCATTAGAGTTAGGGATTAGTGATTAGAGTTTTTGGTTAGTGTTATTGTTAGCGGTTAGGATTTAGTGTTTTATGAAGGGGTATGGTTAGAATTAGGATTGGGGTTAGAGTTAGGGTGAGGTATAGGGGTTAGGTTTAGGGGTTAGTTTTAGGGTAAAAGGATAGGATTAGGGTTACGGGTTGGGCTTAGGTTTAGGGCTAAAGTTTACTGCTAGGGTTAGGGATAGGGTTCAGGGTTAGCTTTAGGGGTTCTGGTTAGGGTTAGGTGTTAGGTTAGTGTCAGGGTTAGGTCTAGTCGTGAGGGTAAGGTTTAGGGTTAGCTTTAAGAGCTAGAGTTAGGTTTAATGGTTAGGATTAGGATTAGGGTTAAGGGTTAGGGTAAGGCTTAGGGGTTAGGGTGAAGGGTTAGGGTCAAGGGTTAGGGTTTTTGTTAGGCATAGCGTTGGGGTTAGAAGTAAGGGTTACTGTCAGTGTTAGGGTTGTAGGTAGGATTACGGTTAGAATTAGCGCTTTAGAATTAGGGTTAGGGATTAGGTGTCACAGTGATGACTAGGAGATAGAGTTAGAATTATGGGATAGGGGTTGTTCTCAGGAAATGGTTTATGCATTAACGTTAGGATAAGAGGTTAAAGTTAGGCACACGGTGAGGTTTACGTGTTAAGGGGAGAAATAGGAACAGGGTTGGGTGTTATGTTCAGGGTTAGGGTTATCTGTTAAAGGTATGGTTTATGCTTAGCGCACGGGCCCTGTCTGCATTAGGCGGGCGGGGGGAGTTTAGGGGGCTGGGATTGTACCCGGGAACCCACTCTATCATACTCTGGGTATGGGCCCGTGGGTTTCATGCAGGACACAGTGGTAGAGCCTCCTTTCACGCATGGCATGGGAGGATTGCAGGCTTTCTAAACTCTAAGAAAGCAAGAAGTCTGAGAATTAGATTTAGGGTTAGGATTCTGGTTAGGATTAAGGATGAAGTTTAGTGTTAGGGTGAGGGCTTAGGGTTAGGGATTAGGGTTAGGGTTAAAGGTTACTCTTAGGTTTAACGGTTACACTTTGGTTTAGGGTTGAGGTTTACGGTTAGGGTTAAGATGAGGGGTTAGGGTTTGGTACAGGGTTAGGGTTAAGTGTTAGGTTTAGGGTTGAAGATTAGGATTAGGGTTAGGATTAAAGGTTAGCGTGAGAGTTAACCCTTAGGGTTAAGGTTAAGAGTTAGGGTTTAGGGTTAGGTTTAGGGTTAGTTTTAGGGTTAGAGTCATGTGCTATGTTTTGTGTTAGAGGTCAGGGTTAGGTTTACTGGTCATGGTTAGGGTTACGTTTAGGGGTTACCATTAGGGTTAGGGTTAGGGTTAGGGTTAAGGGATAGGATTAGGGTTAAGTGTTGGGCTTAGGGTTAGGGTTTAGTGTTAAGGTTAGCATTAAGGATTAGGGTAAGGGTCAGGGTTAAATGCTTGGGTGCGGGTAATGGTTAGGGTCAGGGTTTAGGTTCACGGATAGGGTTAGTGTTAAGGGTTACGGGTAGGTTTAGGGTTAAGGGTTAGTGTTAGCATTAGGGCTTAAGGTTAGGATTAGGCGGTAGGTTAGATTTAGGGTTAGATCTAGGCGTTAGGGTAAGGGCTAGCGTTAGGGTTAAGAGATAGGGTTAGGTTTAATGCTTAGGATTCGGGTTAGGGTTTGGGGTTAAAGTAAGTGTTAGGGGTTAGGTTTAAGGATCCAAGGTTAGGGTTAATTTTAGCTGTAGTGTTAGGGTTAGGGATAAGGGATCCCATTAGCATTAAGGGTCTTCCTTCCTGTATGGTTAAGGGTTAGGCTTAGAGTTAAAGGTTAAGGTTAGGGTCAGTGTTAAGATTTAGGGTGAGGGTTAACGGTTAGGGTAAAGGCTAAGCGTTAGGGTTAGGGATTAGTGATTAGGGTTTTTGGTTAGTGTTAGGGTTAGCGGTTAGGAGTTAGTGTTTTATGAAGGGGTATGGTTAGAATTAGGATTGGGGTTAGAGTTAGGGTGAGGTATAGGAGTTAGTTTTAGGGTAAAAGGATAGGATTAGGGTTACGGGTTGGGCTTAGGTTTAGGGTTAAAGTTTACTGCTAGGGTTAGGGATAGGGTTCAGGGTTAGCTTTAGGGGTTCTGGTTAGCGTTAGGTGTTAGGTTAGTGTCAGGGTTAGGTCTAGTCGTGAGGGTAAGGTTTAGGGTTAGCTTTAAGAGCTAGGGTTAGGTTTAATGGTTAGGATTAGGATTAGGGTTAAGGGTTAGGGTAAGGCTTAGGGGTTAGGGTGAAGGGTTAGGGTCAAGGGTTAGGGTGTTTGTTAGGCATAGCGTTGGGGTTAGAAGTAAGGGTTACTGTCAGTGTTAGGATTGTAGGTAGGGTTACGGTTAGGGTTAGCGGTTTAGAATTAGGGTTAGGGATTAGGTGTCACAGTGATGACTAGGAGATAGGGTTAGAAATATGGGATAGGGGTTGTTCTCAGCAAATGGGTTATGCATTAACGTTAGGATAAGAGGTTAAAGTTAGGGGCACGGTGAGGTTTACGTGTTAAGGGGAGAAATAGGAACAGGGTTTGGTGTTATGTTCAGGGTTAGGGTTATCTGTTAAAGGTATTGTTTATGCTTAGCGCACGGGCCCTGTCTGCATTAGGCAGGCGGGGGGAGTTTAGGGGGCTGGGATGGTACCTGGGAACCCACTGTATCATACTCTGGGTATGGGCCCGTGGGTTTCATGCAGGACACAGTGGTAGAGCCTCCTTTCACGCATGGCATGGGAGGATTGCAGGCTTTCTAAACTCTAAGAAAGCAAGAAAGCTGAGAATTAGATTTAGGGTTAGGATTCTGGTTAGGGTTAAGGATGAAGTTTAGTGTTAGGGTGAGGGCTTAGGGTTAGGTATTAGGGTTAGGTTTAAAGGTTACTCTTAGGTTTAACGGTTACACTTTGGTTTAGGGTTGAGGTTTACGGTTAGGGTTAAGATGAGGGGTTAGGGTTTGGTGCAGGGTTAGGGTTAAGTGTTAGGTTTAGGGTTCAAGATTATGATTAGGGTTAGGATTAAACGTTAGCGTGAGAGTTAACGCTTAGGGTTAAGGTTAAGAGTTAGGGTTTAGGATTAGGGTTAGGGTTAGGGTTAGTTTTAGGATTAGAGTTATGTGCTATGGTTTGTGTTAGAGGTTAGGGTTAGGTTTACTGGTCATGGTTAGGGTTACGTTTAGGGGGTAGCATTAGGGTTAGGGTTAGAGTTAAGGGATAGGATTAGGGATAAGTGTTGGGCTTAGGGTTACGGTTTAGTGTTAGGTTTAGCATTAAGGATTAGGGTTAGGGTCAGGGTTAAATGCTTGGGTGCGGGTAATGGTTAGGGTCAGGGTTAAGGTTCACGGATAGGGTTAGTGTTAAGGGTTACGGGTAGGTTTAGGGTTAGGGTTAGGGTTAGCATAAGGGCTTAAGGTTAGGATTAGGTGGTAGGTTAGATTTAGGGTTAGATCTAGGCGTTAGGGTAAGGGCTAGCGTTGGGGTTAAGAGATAGGGTTCAGTTTAATGCTTAGGATTAGGGTTAGGGTTTGAGGTTAAAGTAAGTGTTAGGGGTTAGGTTTAAGGATCCAAGGTTAGGGTTATTTTTAGCTGTAGTGTTAGGGTTAGGGATAAGGGATCCCATTAGCATTAACGGTCTTCCTTACTGTAGGTTTAAGGATTAGGCTTAGAGTTAAAGGTTAAGGTTAGGGTCAGTGTTAAGATTTAGGGTTAGGGTTAACGGTTAGGGTAAAGGTTAAGCCTTAGGCTTAGGGATTAGTGATTAGGGTTTTTGATTAGTGTTAGGGTTAGCAGTTAGGAGTTAGTGTTTTATGAAGGGGTATGGTTAGAATTAGGATTGGGTTTAGAGTTAGGGTGAGGTATAGGGGTTAGGTTTAGGGGTTAGTTTTAGGGTAAAAGGATAGGATTAGGGTTACGGGTTGGGCTTAGGTTTCGGGTTTAAGTTTACTGCTAGGGTTAGAGATAGGGTTCAGTGTTAGCTTTAGGGGTTCTGGTTAGGGTTAGGTGTTAGGTTAGTGTCAGGGTTAGGTCCAGTCGTGAGGGTAAGGTTTAGGGTTAGCTTTAAGATCTAGGGTTAGGTTTAATGATTAGGATTAGGATTAGGGTTAAGGGTTAGGGTAAGGCTTAGGGGTTAGGGTGAAGGGTTAGGGTCAAGGGTTAGGGTTTTTGTTAGGCATAGCGTTGGGGTTAGATGTAAGGGTTACTGTCAGTGTTAGGGTTACGGTTAGGGTTAGCGGTTTAGAATTAGGGTTAGGGATTAGGTGTCACAATGATGACTAGGAGATAGGGTTAGAATTATGGGATAGGGGTTGTTCTCAGGAAATGGGTTATGCATTAACGTTAGGATAAGAGGTTAAAGTTAGGCGCACGCTGAGGTTTACGTGTTAAGGGGAGAAATAGGAACAGGGTTGGGTGTTATATTCAGGGTTAGGGTTATCTGTTAAAGGTATTGTTTATGCTTAGCGCACGGGCCCTGTCTGCATTAGGCGGGCGGGGGGAGTTTAGGGGGCTGGGATTGTACCCGGGAACCCACTCTATCATACTCTGGGTATGGGCCCATGGGTTTCATGCAGGACACAGTGGTAGAGCCTCCTTTCACGCATGGCACGGAAGGATTGCACGATTTCTAAACTCTAAGAAAGCAAGAAGTCTGAGAATTAGATTTAGGGTTAGGATTATGGTTAGGGTTAGGGTGAGGGCTTAGGGTTAGGGAATAGGGTTAGGGTTAAAGGTTACTCTTAGGTTTAACGGTTACACTTTGGTTTAGGGTTGAGGTTTACGGTTAGGGTTAAGATGAGGGGTTAGGTTTTGGTACAGGGTTAGGGTTAAGTGTTAGGTTTAGGGTTGAAGATTAGGATCAGGGTTAGGATTAAAGGATAGCGTCAGAGTTAATGCTTAGGGTTAAGGTTAAGAGTTAGGGTTTAGGGTTAGGGTTAGGGTTAGTTTTAGGGTTAGAGTTATGTGCTATGGTTTGTGTTAGAGGTTAGAGTTAGGTTTAGTGGTCACGGTTAGGGTTAGGTTTAGGGGTTAGCATTAAGGTTAGGGTTAGGGTTAGGGTTAAGGGATAGGATTAGGGTTAAGTGTTGGGCTTAGGGTTAGGGTTTAGTGTTAAGGTTAGCATTAAGGATTAGGGTTAGGGTCAGGGTTAAATGCTTGGGTGCGGGTAATGGTTAGGGTCAGGGTTTAGGTTCACGGATAGGGTTAGTGTTAAGGGTTACGGGTAGGTGTAGGGTTCAGGGTTAGTGTTAACATTAGGGCTTAAGGTTAGGATTAGGCGGTAGGTTAGATTTAGGGTTAGATCTAGGCGTTAGGGTAAGGGCTAGCGTTAGGGTTAAGAGATAGGGTTAGGTTTAATGCTTAGGATTAGGGTTAGGGTTTGGGGTTAAAGTAAGTGTTAGGGGTTAGGTTTAAGGATCCAAGGTTAGGGTTCTTTTTAGCTGTAGTGTTAGGGTTAGGGATAAGGGAAACCATTAGCATTAAGGGTCTTCCTTCCTGTAGGGTTAAGGGTTAGGCTTAGAGTTAAAGGTTAAGGTTAGGGTCAGGGTTAAGATTTAGGGTGAGAGTTAACGGTTAGGGTAAAGGTTAAGCGTTAGGGTTAGGAATTAGTGATTAGGGTTTTTGGTTAGTGTTAGGGTTAGCGGTTAGGAGTTAGTGTTTTATGAAGGGGTATGGTTAGAATTAGGATTGGGGTTAGAGTTAGGGTGAGGTATAGGGGTTAGGTTTAGGGGTTAGTTTTAGGGTAAAAGGATAGGATTAGGGTTACGGGTTGGGCTTAGGTTTAGGGTTAAACTTTACTGCTAGGGTTAGGGATAGGGTTCAGGGTTAGCTTTAGGGGTTCTGGTTAGGGTTAGGTGTTAGGTTAGTGTCAGGGTTAGGTCTAGTCGTGAGGGAAAGGTTTAGGGTTAGCTTTAAGAGCTAGGGTTAGGTTTAATGGTTAGGATTAAGATTAGGGTTAAGGGTTAGGGTAAGGCTTAGGGGTTAGGGTGAAGGGTTAGGTTCAAGGGTTAGGGTTTTTGTTAGGCATAGCGTTGGGGTTAGATGTAAGGGTTACTGTCAGTGTTAGGGTTGTAGGTAGGGTTACGGTTAGGGTTAGCGGTTTAGAATTAGGGTTAGGGATTAGGTGTCACAGTGATGACTAGGAGATAGGGTTGGAATTATAGGATAGGGGTTGTTCTCAGGAAATGGGTTATGCATTAACGTTAGGATAAGAGGTTAAAGTTAGGCGCACGGTGAGGTTTACTTGTAAAGGGGAGAAATAGGAAGAGGGTTGGGTGTTATGTTCAGGGTTAGGGTTATCTCTTAAAGGTATTGTTTATGCTTAGCGCACGGGCCTGTCTGCATTAGGGGGGCGGGGGGAGTTTAGGGGGCTGGGATTGTACCCGGGAACCCACTCTATCATACTCTGGGTATGGGCCCGTGGGTTTCATGCAGGACACAGTGGTAGAGCCTCCTTTCACGCATGGCATGGGAGGATTGCAGGCTTTCTAAACTCTCAGAAAGCAAGAAGTCTGAGAATTAGATTTAGGGTTAGGATTCTGGTTAGGGTTAAGGATGAAGTTTAGTGTTAGGGTGAGGGCTTAGGGTTAGGGATTAGGGTTAGGGTTAAAGGTTACTCTTAGGTTTAACGGTTACACTTTGTTTTAGGGTTGAGGTTTACGGTTAGGTTTAAGATGAGGGGTTAGGGTTTGGTACAGGGTTAGGGTTAAGTGTTAGGTTTAGGGTTGAAGATTAGGATTAGGGTTAGGATTAAAGGTTAGCGTGAGAGTTAACGCTTAGGGTTAAGGTTAAGAGTTAGATTTTAGGGTTAGGGTTAGGGTTAGGGTTAGTTTTAGGGTTAGAGTTATGTGCTATGGTTTGTGTTAGAGGTTAGGGTTAGGTTTACTGGTCACGGTTAGGGTTACGTTTAGGGAGTAGCACTAGGGTTAGGGTTAGGGTTAAGGGATAGGATTAGGGTTAAGTGTTGGGCTTAGGGTTAGGGTTTAGTGTTAGGTTTATCATTAAGGATTAGGGTGAGAATCAGGGTTAAATGCTTGGGTGCGGGTAATGGTTAGGGTCAGGGTTAAGGTTCACGGATAGGGTTAGTGTTAAGGGTTACGGGTAGGTTTAGGGTTCAGGGTTAGTGTTAGCATTAGGGCTTAAGGTTAGGATTAGGCGGTAGGTTAGATTTAGGGTTAGATCTAGGCGTTAGGGTAAGGGCTAGCGTTAGGGTTAAAAGACAGGGTTAGGTTTAATGCTTAGGATTAGGGTTAGGGTTTGGGGTTAAAGTAAGTGTTAGGGGTCAGGTTTAAGGATCAAAGGTTAGGGTTATTTTTAGCTGTAGTGTTAGGGTTAGGGATAAGGGATCCCATTAGCATTAAGGGTCTTCCTTACTATAGGGTTAAGGGTTAGGCTTAGAGTTAAAGGTTAAGGTTAGGGTCAGTGTTAAGATTTAGGGTGAGGGTTAACGGTTAGGGTAAAGGTTAAGCATTAGGGTTAGGGATTAGTGATTAGGGTTCTTGGTTAGTGTTAGGGTTAGCAGTTAGGAGTTAGTGTTTTATGAAGGGGTATGGTTAGAATTAGGATTGGGGTTAGAGTTAGGGTGAGGTATAGGGGTTAGGTTTAGGAGTTAGTTTTAGGGTAAAAGGATAGGATGAGGGTTATGGGTCGGGCTTAGGTTTAGGGTTAAAGTTTACTGCTGGGGTTAGGGATAGGGTTCAGGGTTAGCTTTAGGGGTTCTGGTTAGTGTTAGGTGTTAGGTTAGTTCAGGGTTAGGTCTAGTCGTGAGGGTAAGGTTTAGGGTTAGCTTTAAGAGCTAGGGTTAGGTTTAATGGTTAGGATTAGGATTAGGGTTAAGGCTTAGGGTAAGGCTTAGGGGTTAGGGTGAAGGGTTAGGGTCAAGGGATAGGGTTTTTGTTAGGCATAGCGTTGGGGTTAGAAGTAAGGGTTCCTGTCAGTGTTAGGGTTGTAGGTAGGGTTACGGTTAGGGTTAGCAGTTTAGAATTAGGGTTAGGGATTAGGTGTCACAGTGATGACTAGGAGATAGGGTTAGAATTATGGGATAGGGGTTGTTCTCAGGAAATGGGTTATGCATTAACGTTAGGATAAGAGGTTAAAGTTAGGCGCACGGTGAGGTTTACGTGTTAAGGGGAGAAATAGGAACAGGGTTGGGTGTTATGTTCAGGGTTAGGGTTATCTGTTAAAGGTATTGTTTATGCTTAGCGCACGGGCCCTGTCTGCATTAGGCGGGCGGGGGGAGTTTAGGGGGCTGGGATTGTACCCGGGAACCCACTCTATCATACTCTGGGTATGGGCCCGTGGGTTTCATGCAGGACACAGTGGTAGAGCCTCCTTTCACGCATGGCATGGGAGGATTGCAGGCTTTCTAAACTCTAAGAAAGCAAGAAGTCTGAGAATTAGATTTAGGGTTAGGATTCTGGTTAGGGTTTAAGGATGAAGTTTAGTGTTAGGGTGAGGGTTTAGGATTAGAGATTAGGGTTAGGGTTAAAGGTTACTCTTAGGTTTAACGGTTACACTTTGGTTTAGGGTTGAGGTTTACGGTTAGGGTTAAGATGAGGGGTTAGGTTTGGTACAGGGTTAGGGTTAAGTGTTAGGTTTAGGGTTGAAGATTAGGATTAGGGTTAGGATTAAAGGTTAGCGTGAGAGTTAACGCTTAGGGTTAAGGTTAAGATTTAGGGTTAAGGGTTAGGGTTAGGGTTAGCTTTGGGGTTAGAGTTAGGTGCTATGGTTTGTGTTAGAGGTTAGGGTTAGGGTTACTGGTCATGGTTAGGGTTACTTTTAGGGGTTAGCATTAGGTTTAGGGTTAGGGTAAAGGGATAGGTTTAGGGTTAAGTGTTGGGCTTAGGGTTAGGGTTTAGTGTTAAGGTTAGCATTGGAGGAGGGAAGATGGCGGAGTGGCGGTGACTGCTTGAATCTGCGCTCCGGCGACGAACCGTGGATCCGGACCTGCCCCAACGCTAGAGGACCGCTCCCACTCAGGAACAGCGGTGTGAATCCACGGAGAATCAGCGTGGGACAAACAGAGCAAGTGAGGTCTGAGGTGAACAGAAATTAAGATCACGGAACTCTGCGGAAGGCGCGGAACAGACAGTAGCCAGCGGAGCGCAGGCGGCTGCGCCCGCTCCCAGGTTGGGCAGGGGCAGTCTTTAGGAAAAGCGGCTTGCGCTCCTCACTGACCTCCACCCCCAATTGCTTGGAGACCCCCTCGCAAGCCAGAGCAGAATCTCCGAGTGAGACGTAGGGCATTGCAGACAGGAGGCTTTTTCGGGAGAATAGCTTGGAACCTGGGAAGTCTCGGCTGAGACAGTCCTTAACGAGAAGGGACGGACCTGTGCCAGGGGGGAGGGGCACGATCAATCCCCGATCAGCGAATTGCGCTGTACCTCTGCGCTACTTTTGTCGGTGGTTCTTCAGCCGGTGGCCCCCGGCGGCTTTGCCCGCCAAACCCCCCGGCAGCGGCGGTCCCTGGTCTCTGCCTGCCGGGGAGCCGGTCCCCCTCCGACCCCGGAGCGCTGCGGGCACCATCTTGAAAGCAAAGTCGGAACCGCTCGGGAGCCATAAGGTGCCCAGCAGCTCTCTCTCCCCGGCGCCCCCTGCTGGTCTCTGGGCCCGCGCCATCTCCGCCGGCAGCACTCGGCGTGAAGGGGCGGAGCTGCGCTAAGACTTAAAATAAACACTGAGTTGCCGCTCCGGAACCAACGGAGCGGGCGTGAAGGGGCGGAGCTGCGCTAAGACTTAAAATAAACACTGAGTTGCCGCTCCGGAACCAACGGAGCCGGCGTGAAGGGGCGGAGCTGCGCTAAGACTTAAAATAAACACTGAGTTGCCGCTCCGGAACCAACGGAGCCGGCGTGAAGGGACGGAGCTGCGCTAAGACGTAAAATAAACACTGAGTTGCCGCTCCGGAACCAATGGAGTGGGCGTGAAGGGGCGGAGCTGCGCTAAGGCGCAAAAACACGATCATTGAGCCGCTGAACTGTATACTTCAGAATTGTGTATCCCTTCGTTTAGTGATGCGTTGTGGTGTTGTGTAGCTCTGTTTTTGTTCTTTTGTGTTTGTGTTTTCGCTGTTTCTGGGTTAGGTCTCTTTGTGTTATTTGTTAGTTTAGTTTTTGTTTTTGTCTTTGTTTTTTTTTTATTTTTATTTTTTTTTATTTTTTTATTTTTTATTTTTTTATTTTTTTTTTATTTTTTTTTCTTTTTTTCCTCTTCTCTTCTCCTTTTCTTCTCTCTTTCCTTTTCTTCTCCTTCTGTTCTTTCTTTTCACTTCTTTTTTTTTTCTTTTCTTTTCTTTTCTTTTTTCTTTTTCCTTATTTCTTCTCTCTTTTTGCCTTCTAACTGGGAACCCACGCTGAGCTTGGGAACGGGCCAGGCCCCTGGCTCTGTTACATACCGGAACCTGAGTAGTCACTCCCAACGCCGGTGATCTACGGGCGCGCAATAGCCATCTTGGGGCCCACAGCCAAGTCACTGCGGAGCAATAGGGTGCCAAGAGGCTCCCTGGACGGCCCCCTCCCCAAGTCCACAGACCTTATATAGGGTCCCCACCCACGTCTAAACATTGACTACTTCTCCAGAAGCGAGAGTGTGGAGCCTGGTCCCTGGGGACATTGGGCCAAGGCAGACTTTTGCCTGTGGGAGTTGCAGCAAATGGGGCGCTGAGCGAGCGAGGGCACCATCCACTCCCCACAACTAGTATTTTTCCTGCAGATAGAGACAGAAACCACCCCTATAGAGGAAGAACCAAAGGGAAACAAACAAACAAAGAGAATTTTGGCCCACTACTATTGTGGACCCTGCCTGCCCTCTGAAAGACTACAACACAGTGTCCTAACTCACCAAAGCAGTCTTGGATCACTCCAATCCTCTAGGATTGGACCCATCAGAAGCAGTACCCCAACTGAAATAGAAAAATTTCTAATCAATTCACAACAGTCTTCCCCTCTTGCCAAAGGAAGCAATATACCTAGACTACTCCACAGCCTAAGAATAGAGCACAGAGAGTGCTGTTAACCAGACTAAATCTATAAGTAAAGATCCAACGATCAATCTAGATGGGAAGGGCCCAGCGAAAAAACACAGGAAGCACAAAGAATCAAACAGAAAGCTCACCCTCAAAGAGAAATACCGGCTCTCAACCATTTGACACAAACCAGACTCAAAACACCAACATGTCACAGGAAGAATTCCAATTATGGATCATAAACAAGCTAAATAATATACAAGAATCAATGGACAGACAACACAAGGAAAATGCAAAAAAAATTCAGAATTTGGAGGAAAAATTCACTAAAGAAATTGAAATATTGAAGAAAAACCAAACTGAACTCCTAGAAATGAAGAATTCACTCAGAGAGCTACAAAACACTGTGGAAAGTCTCAAAAGCAGGGTAGATCAAACAGAGGAAAGAATTTCAGAAATTGAAGATAACTCCTTTCAACTAAATAAGTCAGTCACAGAGATAGATCAAAAAAGTAAGAGAAATGATCTGAGTCTTCAAGAAATGTGGGATTATGTGAAGAAACCTAACTTGAGAGTTATTGGCATCCCTGAGGTTGAAGAAGACAATAAGCAAGGGTTGGACAAGCTATTTGAAGACATAATCGAGGAAAATTTTCCAGGCCTTGCCAATACTCTAGACATACAGATTCAAGAAGCTCAAAGGACCCCTGGGAGATTCATAGCAAATAGGAAAACACCACGCCACGTAGTCATCAGGCTGACCAAAATATCCACTAAAGAGTCCCTTCTCCGAGCTGTAAGGAGAAAGAAACAGGTAACTTACAAAGGAAAACCCATCAGAATTACGCCAGATTTCTCAGCTGAAACCTTACAAGCAAGAAGAGGTTGGGGCCCCATTTTCACGCTTCTGAAACAGAATAATGCCCAGCCTAGAATCTTGTACCCAGCTAAGCTAAGTTTTCTATACGAAGGAGAAATCAAGACATTCTCAGATAAACAAAGGTTGAGGGAATTCACCAAGACAAGACCAGCCCTGCAAGAAGTACTCAAAAGAGAGTTACACACGGACCAGCACAAGAAAGATCCACGAATGTAAAACTACTCAAGAGCTAAAGATCAAATTCCAGATACCACAATGGCTCAGGAGAGAAAACATTGCAATGAAGTTCTACCCAACAAGCTGAACAAAAAACCGTCTCACTTATCAGTTTTCTCAATAAATGTGAATGGCTTGAATTCCCCGCTCAAGAGACATAGACTGTCCCAATGGATAAAAAAGCACAAGCCAAGTATCTGCTGTCTCCAAGAAACCCACCTAACGAGCAAAGATGCATTTAGACTGAAAGTAAAAGGATGGAAATCGGTATTTCAAGCAAACAGTAACGAAAAGAAAGCTGGTGTGGCAATCTTAATTTCCAATAACTTAGCTTTCAAACCAACAAAAATAATAAAAGACAAAAATGGCTACTACATACTGGTCAAGGGCACAATTCAACAAGAAGCCATGACTATACTCAATATATATGCACCCAACCTAGGTGCACCTAGATTCATAAAGCAAACCCTACTAGATCTGAACCAGATGATAGATAATAATACTGTAATAGCTGGAGACTTTAACACCCCACTGACAGTACAGGACAGATCCTCTAAACAGAAAATAAACAAAGACATAATGGACCTAAATAGAATGCTAGAACAAATGGGCATGGCTGACATCTATAGGACATTCTACCCAAAGTCCACAGAATATACATTCTTCTCATCAGCTCACAGGACATTCTCTAAGATTGACCATGTCCTAGGACATAAATCATGTCTTCAAAAATTCAAAAAAATAGAAATTATACCATGCATCTTCTCAGATCACAGCGGAATAAAAGTAACAATGATCACAAACAGAAACCCTCACTCTTACTCAAAGTCATGGAAGCTAAATAACCTTCTCCTGAATAATTATTCTATAAAAGAAGAAATCAAGATGGAAATCAAAAATTTCTTTGAATTAAATGACAATGGAGATACAACTTATCAAAATCTATGGGATGCAGCTAAAGCAGTCCTGAGAGGAAAATTCATATCCATAAATGCCTATATCAAAAAGACAGAAAACATGCAAATAGACAACCTAACGAATAGACTCAAAGAGCTGGAGAAAGAAGAACAGAATGATCCCAAACCCAGCAGAAGGCGAGAAATTACTAAGATCAAATCAGAACTAAATGAAAAGGACAACAAAGAAACTATAAGGGAAATTAATAAAACAAAAAGTTGGTTCTTTGAAAAGATAAACAAAATAGACACACCTCTGGCTAGACTAACCAAGAGCACAAAAGTAAAATCTCTAATAACCTCCATTAGGAACATGAAAGGAGAAATCACAACCGATGCTACAGAGATACAAGATATCATCTATGAATTCTACAAAAATCTTTATGCACACAAACTGGAGAACGTGGAGGAAATGGACAAATTTTTAGAGACACATAGTCTTCCCAGGCTCAACCAGGAAGAAATAGAGTACCTGAACAGACCAATATCAAGAACTGAAATCGAAACAGCAATAAAAAACCTTCCCAAAAAGAAAAGCCCTGGTCCAGATGGGTTCACACCTGAATTTTACCATACATACAAAGAAGAACTGGTGCCCATCCTACATAAACTATTCTCCAATATTGAGAAGGATGGAGTTCTCCCCAACACGTTCTACCAAGCCAATATAACATTAATACCAAAGCCTGGAAAGGACTCAACAAAAATAGAGAACTACAGACCAATTTCCCTCATGAATATAGATGCAAAAATTTTCAATAAAATACTAGCAAATCGAATCCAAGTACTTATCAAAAAAGTAATCCACCACGACCAAGTGGGCTTCATCCCCGAGATGCAGGGGTGGTTCAACATACGTAAATCTATAAATGTAATTCACCACATAAATAGAAGCAAAAACAAAAATCATATGATACTCTCATTAGATGCAGAAAAAGCATTTGACAAAATTCAACACCCTTTTATGATAAAAACGCTTAACAAAATAGGCATTGATGGAACCTACCTAAAAATGATACAAGCCATATATGACAAACCCACAGCCAACATCATACTGAATGGGGAAAAACTGAAAGCACTCCCACTTAGAACTGGAACCAGACAGGGCTGCCCATTGTCTCCATTACTTTTCAACATAGTATTGGAAGTCCTTGCGAGAGCTATCAGGCAAGAGAGCAGAATCAAGGGAGTCCAAATAGGGAAGGAAGAGATCAAACTCTCACCTTTTGCTGATGATATGATGTTATATCTGGAAAACCCCCAGGATTCAACCAAGAGACTCCTGGAATTGATTAACGAATACAGCAAAGTCTCAGGCTACAAAATTAATATACACAAATCAGAGGCATTTATATATGCCAATAACAGTCAATCGGAAAACCAAATTAAAGACTCAATACCCTTCAAAATAGCAACAAAGAAAATAAAATATCTAGGTATATATCTAACTAAAGAGGTAAAGGACCTCTATAAGGAAAACTATGAAACACTGAGAAAAGAAATAGCAGAACTTGCAAATAGATGGAAAAATATACCATGCTCGTGGATCGGAAGAATCAACATTGTTAAAATGTCTATACTACCCAAAGTGATCTACAGATTCAATGCAATCCCTATTAAATTACCAACATCATTCTTTACAGACATAGAGAAAATAATTATACAATTTGTATGGAATCAAAGAAGACCCCGTATAGCAAAAGCAATTTTAAGCAATAAAAACAAAATGGGAGGTATTAATTTGCCAGACCTCAAACTATACTACAAGGCCGTGGTTCTTAAAACAGCCTGGTATTGGCACAAGTGCAGGGACACAGACCAGTGGAACACAACAGAAAATCCAAATATAGAACCATCGTCATATAGTCACCTAATTTTTGACAAAGCGGGAAAGAATATACTCCGGGGACAAGAATCCCTATTCAACAAATGGTGCTGGGAGAATTGGTTAGCCACTTGCAGAAGAATGAAACAGGACCCACAGCTTTCACCTCTCACAAAAATCAAATCACGGTGGATAACAGACTTAAACCTTAGGCGTGATACAATCAGAATTCTAGAAGAAAATGTAGGAAAGACTCTTACAGACATTGGCCTAGGCAGAGAATTTATGAAGAAGACCCCCAAGGCAATCACAGCAGCAACAAAAATAAATGAATGGGACATGATTAAACTAAAAAGCTTCTGCACAGCCAAAGAAACAGTCCAGAGAATAAACAGATCACCTACAGAATGGGAAAAAATTTTTGCATACTACACATCAGATAAAGGACTGATAACAAGAATCTATTTAGAACTCAGGAAAATCAGCAAGAAAAAATCAAGCAACCCTATCAAAAAGTGGGCAAAGGACATGAATAGAAATTTTTCAAAAGAAGATATAAAAATGGCTAACAAACATATGAAAAAGTGTTCAACATCTCTAAGCATCAGGGAAATGCAAATCAAAACCACAATGAGATATCACTTAACCCCAGTGAGAATGGCCTTTATCAAAAAAACCCAAAACAACACATGTTGGCGTGGGTGTGGAGAGACAGGAACACTAATACACTGCTGGTGGGACTGCAAACTAGTGCAACCCCTGTGGAAAGCATTATGGAGGTATCTTAAACAGATTCAAGTAGACCTGCCATTTGACCCAGCAATCCCATTACTGGGCATATACCCAAAGGAAAAAAGGTCATTCTATAACAAAGGCACGTGTACCCAAATGTTTATAGCAGCACAATTCACAATAGCAAAGATGTGGAAACAACCCAAATGCCCATCAATACATGATTGGATTAGTAAGCTGTGGTATATGTATACCATGGAATATTACTCAGCTATAAGGAATGATGAAGATACGACATCTCTATGGTTCTCCTGGAGAGAGTTGGAACCCATTATATTAAGTGAAGTATCCCAAGAATGGAAAAACAAGCATCACATGTACTCACCAGAAAATTGATTTCCCTGATCATCACCTAAATACAAATCTGGGAATGACACCATTTGGACATCAGACTGAGGTGGGGGTGGGGGAGGGGATGGGGGTATGCCTACACAATGAGTGCATTGCACACCGTTTGGGGAGTGGTAACACTTGAAGGTGCTGACTCGGGAAAGGGGGGGTGGGGAAAAAAATATGAAACTATTGTTTTTAACTTGCACTGTTCACTTAATAATTTATCATGAATATTTCCCATATTATTTCATATCATTGTATAAGAAATAATGTATACATTATGAGGACATACTGTATCTAACAAGATATACTGTTAGACTCTTTGACTCTGTAAAACTAAATTGAAAAAATATATATATATAATAAAAAAATAATAAAAAAATAAAAAAAAAATAAAAATACACAGATTAAAAATTTTCACTATATATAATCTAGGAATGATCCCTGGGGCCATCTGAGTACTCACTTTTAGTAAGCAAAATTCATGTCTCTTATAATTATTGTAGAATGAATTTTAAAATTTCCATAGATACTCTCTGGAGAATGTAAGTCATAATGATATTGGTATTATTTTGCAAATTACTATGATTTTTTTTGTTTTAAATTAAAACCCTCTATTGTGTATTACTCTAATTGTATGTAAATGTGCACACCAAAGTGCATTGAAGAGGCAATGAGAACATTTCACTAGGAGATATATAAGTAAATTACCTGCAACCTGTGTCATTGTCAAAAGTGGTTTATGAGGCTGAAGACCATAAAGAGAAGTTACTGCTATGATAGTCATGACCTACTTGTTGCAAATAAATGTAGAAAATAAAAAAAGTATAACAGAAATTACCAACGGCCAGCCCTGGGTAGTTACTGTAACGTTAGAATATTATACTCAGTACTTAATACTTAGTAGGTGCTAAATAAAGTTTTTTGGGTGAGTAAACAAATGTGTGCATGCATGCAAAAAAACCCTAATCTATAGTTGGACTGTTTGCAACCCCTCCAAATCTTTAATAAGAAGAAGGAATGGGGAGAGGAGACTGAAAAAGTAGGAAAAATCACCGCTTTCCAAATGAGTAAGATTTTCTATTTAATGAAACATTCAGAGCGTGCTTTTCCTGTCCCCAGTTCTAGATTACTTTATTTGGTTATTTCTTTTCTTTTCTTTTAACTAATAGTGATAATGGCTACAGCTTATTGGGGGCTCACCATGTACCAGACAGAGGAAAAAAGTAAGAGTAATTGGAGGTAGAGAATATGGGGGCAAAGATTGAGGGGGCTTTACAAAAATGTGGTACACACTGATGTGAAACACAGAAATGAAAAGAAAATAAGAACAAGTAAATAGATTCCTATTTTCCCATCAATTTTTACTCTGTCAGATATCATTCTAAACTATGTTTATTCATGCTTATCTCCAAATATGGATCATCTTGAAATTTTTAATGTATACGTTTTAGACATTTCGATCTTCAGCAGCTTTATAGATGATATCAAAAGATAGTCAGACAACAATACAAAATGGAAATATTCAAATAGACTTCACGAGAAAATGAAAGTTTCAGTGTTCAAATACACATATTTGATTACTTATCATGTGCCAAGTGAAGTTTATAAGAGCTTAATATATATTAGCTCATTTAACACTCACAAAAAACAGGTAAGTATAGTTATTATCCCTATTTTAGAGGTAATAGAAACAAAAAATTAAATAATTTTCTCGAAGTACTGCTAATTAGTAATCAGGATGTAAACAATGTGATTCTGCCTTTAGCACATATGCTGAAAAATTGCTACCAGTGCATCTTTTCTGCATTCACATCACCTAATTCATTCCCGTAATTTCTCGTGCATATGTAGAACAGTGACAATTACCCAAAGAGGCCAATAAGAACCCAAGGCCAGAGACATGATGTGGCTTATAGAGGTGCAGTTAGCAGGGCCCAAGGCAGGAAATGGAACTCTCCTCTCCTGACTTCCAGATGTGGGCTCATTTTTCTTCTAAGCAGCCAGAATCTGAAGGGTGTAATAAAATATGTGATTCACATGATGAAACCTATGTATTTGTGATATTTGTCAAGATATAGATGTCTGAATGTAAAGAATTATTAAGATCTATTCAAATACAAATGTAATACTGGGTAGAATAAATAAAACGAGAAACATATTAGACAATAAAAAAAAAAAGGTTAGCATTAAGGATTAGGGTTAGGGTCAGGGTTAAATGCTTGGGTGCAGGTAATGGTTAGGGTCAGGGTTTAGGTTCACGGATAGGGTTAGTGTTAAGGGTTACGGGTAGGTTTAGGGTTCAGGGTTAGTGTTAGCATTAGGGCTTAAGGTTAGGATTAGGCGGTAGGTTAGATTTAGGGTTAGATCTAGGCGTTAGGGTAAGGGATAGCGTTACGGTTAAGAGATAGGGTTAGGTTTAATGCTTAGGATTAGGGTTAGGGTTTGGGGTTAAAGTAAGTGTTAGGGGTTAGGTTTAAGGATCCAAGGATAGGGTTATTTTCATCTGTAGTGTTAGGGTTAGGGATAAGGGATCCCATTAGCATTAAGGGTCTTCCTTACTGTAGGGTTAAGGGTTAGGCTTAGAGTTAAAGGTTAAAGTTAGGGTCAGGGTTAAGATTTAGGGTGAGGGTTAACGGTTAGGGTAAAGGTTAAGCGTTAGAGTTAGGGATTAGTGATTAGGGTTTTTGGTTAGTGTTAGGGTTAGCGGTTAGGAGTTAGTGTTTCATGAAGGGGTATGGTTAGAATTAGGATTGGGGTTAGAGTTAGGGTGAGGTATAGGGGTTAGGTTTAGGGGTTTGTTTTAGGGTAAAAGGATAGGATTAGGGTTACGGGTTGGGCTTAGGTTTAGGGTTAAATTTTACTGCTAGGGTTAGGGATAGGGTTCAGGGTTAGCTTTAGGGGTTCTGGTTAGGGTTAGGTGTTAGTTTAGTGTCAGGGTTAGGTCTAGTCGTGAGGGTAAGGTTTAGGGTTAGCTTTAAGAGCTAGGGTTAGGTTTAATGGTTAGGATTAGGATTAGGGTTAAGGGTTAGGGTAAGGCTTAGGGGTTAGGGTGAAGGGTTAGGGTCAAGGGTTAGGGTTTTTGTTAGGCATAGCGTTGGGGTTAGAAGTAAGGGTTACTGTCAGTGTTAGGGTTGTAGGTAGGGTTACGGTTAGGGTTAGCGGTTCAGAATTAGGGTTAGGGATTAGGTGTCACAGTGATGACTAGGAGATAGGGTTAGAATTATGGGATGGGGTTGTTCTCAGGAAATGGGTTATGCATTAACGTTAGGATAAGAGGTTAAAGTTAGGTGCACGGTGAGGTTTACGTGTTAAGGGGAGAAATAGGAACAGGGTTGGGTGTTATGTTCAGGGTTAGGGTTATCTGTTAAAGGTATTGTTTATGCTTAGCGCACGGTCTCTGTCTGCATTAGGCGGGCGGGGGGAGCTAGGGGGCTGGGATTGTACCCGGGAACCCACTCTATCATACTCTGGGTATGGGCCCGTGGGTTTCATGCAGGACACAGTGGTAGAGCCTCCTTTCACGCATGGCATGGGAGGATTGCATGCTTTCTAAACTCTAAGAAAGCAAGAAGGCTGAGAATTAGATTTAGGGTTAGGATATGGTTAGGGTTAAGGATGAAGTTTAGTGTTAGGGTGAGGGCTTAGGGTTAGGGAATAGGGTTAGGGTTAAAGGTTACTCTTAGGTTTAACGGTTACACTTTGGTTTAGGGTTGAGGTTTACGGTTAGGGTTAAGATGAGGGGTTAGGTTTGGTACAGGGTTAGGGTTAAGTGTTAGGTTTAGGGTTGAAGATTAGGATTAGGGTTAGGATTAAAGGTTAGCGTGAGAGTTAACGCTTAGGGTTAAGGTTAAGAGTTAGGGTTTAGGGTTAGGGTTAGGGTTAGGGTTAGTTTTAGGGTTAGAGTTATGTGCTATGGTTTGTGTTAGAGGTTAGGGTTAGGTTTACTGGTCACGGTTAGGGTTACGTTTAGGGGGTAGCATTAGGGTTAGGGTTAGGGTTAAGGGATAGGATTAGACATAAAGGTTGGGCTTAGGGTTAGGGTTTAGTGTTAGGGTTAGCATTAAGGATTAGGGTTAGGGTCAGGGTTAAATGTTTGTGTGCGGGTAATGGTTAGGGTCAGGGTTAAGGTTCACGGATAGGGTTAGTGTTAAGGGTTACGGGTAGGTTTAGGGTTCAGGGTTAGTGTTAGCATTAGGGCTTCAGGTTAGGATTAGGCGGTAGGTTAGATTTAGGGTTAGATCTAGGCGTTAGGGTAAGGGCTAGCGTTAGGGTTAAGAGATAGGGTTAGGTTTAATGCTTAGGATTAGGGTTAGGGTTTGGGGTTAAAGTAAGTGTTAGGGGTTAGGTTTAAGGATCAAAGGTTAGGGTTATTTATAGCTGTAGTGTTAGGGCTAGGGATAAGGGATCCCATTAGCATTAAGGGTCTTCCTTACTGTAGGGTTAAGGGTTAGGCTTAGAGTTAAAGGTTAAGGTTAGGGTCAGTGTTAAGATTTAGGGTGAGGGTTAATTGTCAGGGTAAAGGTTAAGCGTTAGGGTTAGGGATTAGTGATTAGGGTTTTTGGTTAGTGTTAGGGTTAGCGGTTAGGAGTTAGTGTTTTATGAAGGGGTATGGTTAGAATTAGGATTGGGGTTAGAGTTAGGGTGAGGTATAGGGGTTAGGTTTAGGGGTTAGTTTTAGGGTAAAAGGATAGGATTAGGGTTACGGGTTGGGCTTAGGTTTAGGGTTAAACTTTACTGCTAGGGTTAGGGATAGGGTTCAGGGTTAGCTTTAGGTGTTCTTGTTAGGGTTAGGTGTTAGGTTAGTGTCAGGGTTAGGTCTAGTCGTGAGGGTAAGGTTTAGGGTTAGCTTTAAGAGCTAGGGTTAGGTTTAATGGTTAGGATTAGGATTAGGGTTAAGGGTTAGGGTAAGGCTTAGGGGTTAGGGTGAAGGGTTAGGGTCAAGGGTTAGGGTTTTTGTTAGGCATAGCGTTGGGGTTAGAAGTAAGGGTTACTGTCAGTGTTAGGGTTGTAGGTAGGGTTACGGTTAGGGTTAGCGGTTTAGAATTAGGGTTAGGGATTAGGTGTCACAGTGATGACTAGGAGATAGGGTTAGAATTATGGGATAGGGGTTATTCTCAGGAAATGGGTTATGCATTAACGTTAGGATAAGAGGTTAAAGTTAGGCGCACGGTGAGGTTTACGTGTTAAGGGGAGAAATAGGAACAGGGTTGGGTGTTATGTTCAGGGTTAGGGTTATCTGTTAAAGGTATTGTTTATGCTTAGCGCACGGGCCCTGTCTGCATTAGGCGGGCGGGGGGAGTTTAGGGGGCTGGGATTGTACCCGGGAACCCACTCTATCATACTCTGGGTATGGGCCCGTGGGTTTCATGCATGACACAGTGGTAGAGCCTCCTTTCACACATGGCATGGGAGGATTGCAGGCTTTCTAAACTCTAAGAAAGCAAGAAGTCTGAGAATTAGATTTAGGGTTAGGATTCTGGTTAGGGTTAAGGATGAAGTTTAGTGTTAGGGTGAGGGCTTAGGGTTAGGGATTAGGGTTAGGGTTAAAGGTTACTCTTAGGTTTAACGGTTACACTTTGGTTTAGGGTTGAGGTTTACGGTTAGGGTTAAGATGAGGGGTTAGTGTTTGGTAGAGGGTTAGGGTTAAGTGTTAGGTTTAGGGTTGAAGATTAGGATTAGGGTTAGGATTAAAGGTTAGCGTGAGAGTTAACACTTATGGTTAAGGTTAAGAGTTAGGGTTTAGGGTTAGGGTTAGGGTTAGGGTTAGTTTTAGGGTTAGAGTTATGTGCTATGGTTTGTGTTAGAGGTTAGGGTTAGGTTTACTGGTCACGGTTAGGGTTACGTTTAGGGGGTAGCCTTAGGGTTAGGGTTAGGGTTAAGGGATAGGGTTAGAGATAAGTGTTGGGCTTAGGGTTAGGGTTTAGTGTTAGGGTTAGCATTAAGGATTAGGGTTAGGGTCAGGTTTAAATATTTGGGTGCAGGTAATGGTTAGAGTCAGGGTTAAGGTTCACGGATAGGGTTAGTGTTAAGGGTTACGGGTAGGTTTAGGGTTCAGGGTTAGAGTTAGCATTAGTGCTTAAGGTTAAGATTAGGCAGTAGGTTAGGTTTAGGGCTAGATCTAGGCGTTAGGGTAAGGGATAGCGTTAGGGTTAAGAGATAGGGTTAGGTTTAATGCTTAGGATTAGGGTTAGGGTTTGGGGTTCCAATAAGTGTTAGGGGTTAGGTTTAAGGATCCAATGTTAGGGTTATTTTTAGCTGTAGTGTTAGGGTTAGTGATAAGGGATCCCTTTAGCATTAAGGGTCTTCCTTACTGTAGGGTTAAGGGTTAGGATTAGAGTTAAAGTTTAAGGTCAGGGTCAGTGTTAAGATTTAGGGTGAGGGTTAACGGTTAGGGTAAAGGTTAAGCGTTAGGGTTAGGGATTAGTGATTAGGGTTTTTGGTTAGTGTTAGGGTTGGCGGTTAGGAGTTAGTGTGTTCTGAAGGGGTATGGTTAGAATTAGGATTGGGGTTAGAGTTAGGGTGAGGTATAGGGGTTAGGTTTAGGGGTTAGTTTTAGGGTAAAAGGATAGGATTAGGGTTACGGGTTGGACTTAGGTTTAGGGTTAAAGTTTACTGGTAGGGTTAGGGATAGGGTTCAGGGTTAGCTTTAGGGGTTCTTGTTAGGGTTAGGTGTTAGGTTAGTGTCAGGGTTAGGTCTAGTCGTGAGGGTAAGGTTTAGGGTTAGCTTTAAGAGCTAGGGTTAGGTTTAATGGTTAGGATTAGGATTAGGGTTAAGGGTTAGGGTAAGGCTTAGGGGTTAGGGTGAAGGGTTAGGGTCAAGGGTTAGGGTTTTTGTTAGGCATAACGTTGGGGTTAGAAGTAAGGGTTACTGTCAGTGTTAGGGTTGTAGGTAGGGTTACGGTTCGGGTTAGCGGTTTAGAATTAGGGTTAGGGATTAGGTGTCACAGTGATGACTAGGAGATAGGGTTAGAATTATGGGATAGGGGTTGTTCTCAGGAAATGGGTTACGCATTAACGTTAGGATAAGAGGTTAAAGTTAGGCGCACGGTGAGGTTTACGTGTTAAGGGGAGAAATAGGAACAGGGTTGGGTGTTATGTTCAGGGTTAGGGTTATCTGTTAAAGGTATTGTTTATGCTTAGAGCACGGGCCCTGTCTGCATTAGGCGGGCGGGAGGAGTTTAGGGGGCTGGGATTGTACCCGGGAACCCACTCTATCATACTCTGGGTATGGGCCCGTGGGTTTCATGCAGGACACAGTGGTAGAGCCTCCTTTCACGCATGGCATGGGAGGATTGCAGGCTTTCTAAACTCTAAGAAAGCAGGAAGTCTGAGAATTAGATTTAGGGTTAGGATTATGGTTAGGGTTAAGGATGAAGTTTAGTGTTAGGGTGAGGGCTTAGGGTTAGGGATTAGGGTTAGGGTTAAAGGTTACTCTTAGGTTTAACGGTTACACTTTGGTTTAGGGTTGAGGTTTACGGTTAGGGTTAAGATGAGGGGTTAGGGTTTGGTACAGGGTTAGGGTTAAGTGTTAGGTTCAGGGTTGAAGATTAGGATTAGGGTTAGGATTAAAGGTTAGCGTTAGAGTTAACGCTTAGGGTTAAGGTTAAGAGTTAGGGTTTAGGGTTAGGGTTAGTTTTAGGGTTAGAGTTATGTGCTATGGTTTGTGTTAGAGGTTAGGGTTAGGTTTACAGGTCACGGTTAGGGTTACGTTTAGGGGGTAGGGTTAGGGTTAAGGGATAGGATTAGGGATAAGT
>NW_027182918.1:615000-623281 GCF_041146395.1 Eulemur rufifrons | reverse complement strand
GTTAGGGGTTAGGGTTAGGGCTAGGGTTAGGGTTTAGTGTTAGGTTTAGGGGATAGGGTTAGGTTTAGGGGTTAGGGTTAGGGTTTGGGTTAGGGTTTGGGTTAGGGTTAGGGTTAGGGTTAGGGGTTAGGGTTAGGGGTTAGGGTTAGGGTTAGGGTTGGGGTTAGGGGTTAGGGTTAGGGGTTAGGGTTACGGTTAGGGTTAAGGGTTAGGGTTAGGGGTTAGGGTTAGGGTTAGGGGTTAGGGTTAGGGGTTAGGGTTAGGGTTAGGATTAGGGTAGGGGTTAGGGGTTAGGGTTAGGGTTTGGGTTAGGGTTAGGGTTAGGGGTTAGGCTTAGGGTTAGGGGTTAGGGTTAGGGTTAGGGTTGGGGTTAGGGGTTAGGGGTAGTGTTAGGGGTTAGGGTTAGGGGTAGGCGTAGGGGTAGGGTTAGGGGTTAGGGTTAGGGTTAGGGGTAGGTTTAGGTATAAGCGTTAGGGTTATGGTTAGGGTTAGGGGTTATGGTTAGGGATAGGGGTTAGGGTTAGCGGTTAGGGTTAGGGTTAGGGTTGGGTTGGGGTTAGGATTGGGGTTAGGGTTAGGGTTAGGGGTAGGGTAAGGGTTAGGGGTAGGGTTAGGGTTAGGGTTAGGGTAGGGGTTAGGGTTAGGGGTTAGGGGTTAGGGTTAGGGATAGGGTAGGGTAGGATAGGGTTAGGGGTTAGGGTTAGGGGTTAGGGTTAGGTTAGGGTTAGGGTTAGGGTTAGTGGTTAGGGCTAGGGATAGGGCTAGGGCTAGGGCTAGGAGTTAGGTTTAGGGTTAGGGGTTAGGGTTAGGCTTAGGGGTTAGGGTTAGGGCTAGGGCTAGGGCTAGGGTTAGGGTCAGGGTCAGGGTCAGGGGTCAGGGTCAGGGTCAGGGGTTAGGGTTAGGGGTTAGTGTTAGGGTTAGGGGTTAGTGTTAGGGTTAGGCGTTAGTGTTAGTGTTAGGGTTAGGGGTTAGGGTTAGGGTAGGGGTTAGGGGTTAGGGTTAGGGGTTAGGGTCAGCGTCAGGGGTTAGGGTTAGGGTTAGGGGTTAGGGTTAGGAGTTAGGGGTTAGGGTTAAGGTCAGGGTCAGGGTCAGGGGTTAGGGTTAGTGTTAGGGGTTAGGGTTACGGTTAGGGTTTAGGGGTTAGGGTTAGGGGTTAGGGTTAGGGGTTAGGGTTAGGGTTAGGGCTCGGGCTAGGGCTAGGCCTAGGGTTAGGGTTAGGGGTTAGGTTTAGGGCTAGGGCTAGGGCTAGGGGTTAGGGTTAGGGTTAGGAGTTAGGGGTTAGGGTTAGGGGTTAGGGTTAGGGTTAGGATTAGGCTATGGGTTAGTGGTTAGGGTTAGGGTTTGGGTTAGGGTTAGGGTTAGGGGTTAGGGTTAGGGTTAGGGGTTAGGGTTAGGTTTAGGGTTAGGTTAGGGTTAGGGGTAGGGTTAGGGTTAGGGTTAGGGTAGGGGTTAGTGTTAGGGTTAGGGGTTAGGGGTTAGGGTTAGGGGTAGGCTAGGGTAGGATAGGGTTAGAGGTTAGGGTTAGGGGTTAGGGTTAGGGTTGGGTTAGGGTTAGGGTTAGGGGTTAGGGTTAGGGTTAGGGGTTAGTGTTAGGGTTAGGGTTAGGTTAGGGTTAGGGTTAAGGGATAGGATTAGGGTTAAGTGTTGGGCTTACGGTGAGGGTTTAGTGTTAGTGTTATCATTAAGGATTAGGGATAGGGTTAGGGTTAGGGTTAGGGTTAAAGGTTACTCTTAGGTTTTACGGTTCCACTGCGGTTTAGGGTTGAGGTTTACGGTCAGGGTTAAGATGAGGGGTTAGGGTTTGGTACAGCGTTAGAGTTAAGTATTAGGTTTAGTGTTGAAGATAGGATTAGGGTTAGGATTAAAGGTTAGCGTGAGAGTTAACGCTTAGGGTTAAGGTTAAGAGTTAGGGTTTAGGGTTAGGTTTAGGGTTAGTGTTAGTTTTAGGGTTAGAGTTATGTGCTATGGTTTGTGTTAGCGGTTAGGGTTAGGTTTACTGGTCACGGTTAGGGTTACGTTTAGGGGTTAGCATTTGGGTTAGGGTTAAGGTTAAGGGAGAGGATTAGGGTTAAGTGTTGGGCTTAGGGTTAGGGTTTAGTGTTAGGGTTAGCATTAAGGATTAGGGTAAGGTTCAGGGTTAAAGGCTTGGGTGCGGGTAATGGTTAGCGTCAGGGTTAGGGTTCACGGATAGGGTTAGTGTTAAGGGTTACGGGTAGGTTTAGGGTTCAGGGTTAGAGTTAGCATTAGGACTTAAGTTTAGGATTAGGCGGTAGGTTAGATTTAGGGTTAGATCTAGGCGTTAGGGTAAGGGCTAGGGTTAGGGTTAAGAGATAGGGTTAGGTTTAATGCTTAGGATTAGGGTTAGGGTTTGGGGTTAAAGTAAGTGTTAGGGGTTAGGTTTAAGGATCCAAGGTTAGGGTTATTTTTAGCTGTAGTGTTAGGGTTAGGGATAAGGGATCCCATTAGCATTAAGGGTCTTCCTTACTGTAGGGTTAAGGGTTAGGCTTAGAGTTAAAGGTTAAGGTTAGGGTCAGTGTTAAGATTTAGGGTGAGGGTTAACGGTTAGGGTAAAGGTTAAGCGTTAGGGTTAGGGATTAGTGATTAGGGTTTTTGGTTAGTGTTAGGGTTAGCGGTTAGGAGTTAGTGTTTTATGAAGGGGTATGGTTAGAATTAGGATTGGGGTTAGAGTTAGGGTGAGGTATAGGGGTTAGGTTTAGGGGTTAGTTTTAGGGTAAAAGGATAGGATTAGGGTTACGGGTTGGGCTTAGGTTTAGGGTTAAAGTTTACTGCTAGGGTTAGGGATAGGGTTCAGGCTTAGCTTTAGGGGTTCTGGTTAGGGTTAAGTGTTAGGTTAGTGTCAGGGTTAGGTCTAGTCGTGAGGGTAAGGTTTAGGGTTAGCTTTAAGGGCTAGGGTTAGGTTTAATGGTTAGGATTAGGATTAGGGTTAAGGGTTAGGGTAAGGCTTAGGGGTTAGGGTGAAGGGTTAGGGTCAAGGGTTAGGGTTTTTGTTAGGCATAGCGTTGGGGTTAGAAGTAAGGGTTACTGTCAGTGTTAGGGTTGTAGGTAGGGTTACGGTTAGGGTTAGCGGTTTAGAATTAGGGTTAGGGATTAGGTGTCACAGTGATGACTAGGAGATAGGGTTATTATTATGGGATAGGAGTTTTTCTCAGGAAATGGGTTATGCATTAACGTTAGGATAAGAGGTTAAAGTTAGGCGCACGGTGAGGTTTACGTGTTAAGGAGAGAAAGAGGAACAGGGTTGGTTGTTATGTTGAGGGTTAGGGTTATCTGTTAAAGGTATTGTTTATGCTTAGCGCACGGGCCCTGTCTGCATTAGGCGGGCGGGGGGAGTTTAGGGGGCTGGGATTGTACCCGGGAACCCACTCTATCATACTCTGGGTATGGGCCCGTGGGTTTCATGCAGGACACAGTGGTAGAGCCTCCTTTCACGCATGGCATGGGAGGATTGCAGGCTTTCTAAACTCTAAGAAAGCAAGAAGTCTGAGAATGAGATTTAGGGTAGGATTATGGTTAGGGTTAAGGATGAAATTTAGTGTTAGGGTGAGGGCTTAGGGTTAGGGATTAGGGTTAGGGTTAAAGGCTACTCTTAGGTTTAACGGCTACACTTTGGTTTAGGGTTGAGGTTTACGGTTAGGGTTAAGATGAGGGGTTAGGGTTTGGTACAGGGTTAGGGTTAAGTGTTAGGTTTAGTGTTGAAGATAAGGATTAGGGTTAGGATTAAAGGTTAGCGTGAGAGTTAACGCTTAGGGTTAAGGTTAAGAGTTAGGGTTTAGGGTTAGGGTTGGGGTTAGGTTTAGTTTTAGGGTTAGAGTTATGTGCTATGGTTTGTGTTAGAGGTTAGGGTTAGGTTTACTGGTCACGGTTAGGGTTACGTTTAGGGGTTAGCATTTGGGTTAGGGTTAAGGTTAAGGGAGAGGATTAGGGTTAAGTGTTGGGCTTAGGGTTAGGGTTTAGTGTTAGGGTTAGCATTAAGGATTAGGGTAAGGTTCAGGGTTAAAGGCTTGGGTGCGGGTAATGGTTAGCGTCAGGGTTAGGGTTCACGGATAGGGTTAGTGTTAAGGGTTACGGGTAGGTTTAGGGTTCAGGGTTAGAGTTAGCATTAGGACTTAAGTTTAGGATTAGGCGGTAGGTTAGATTTAGGGTTAGATCTAGGCGTTAGGGTAAGGGCTAGGGTTAGGGTTAAGAGATAGGGTTAGGTTTAATGCTTAGGATTAGGGTTAGGGTTTGGGGTTAAAGTAAGTGTTAGGGGTTAGGTTTAAGGATCCAAGGTTAGGGTTATTTTTAGCTGTAGTGTTAGGGTTAGGGATAAGGGATCCCATTAGCATTAAGGGTCTTCCTTACTGTAGGGTTAAGGGTTAGGCTTAGAGTTAAAGGTTAAGGTTAGGGTCAGTGTTAAGATTTAGGGTGAGGGTTAACGGTTAGGGTAAAGGTTAAGCGTTAGGGTTAGGGATTAGTGATTAGGGTTTTTGGTTAGTGTTAGGGTTAGCGGTTAGGAGTTAGTGTTTTATGAAGGGGTATGGTTAGAATTAGGATTGGGGTTAGAGTTAGGGTGAGGTATAGGGGTTAGGTTTAGGGGTTAGTTTTAGGGTAAAAGGATAGGATTAGGGTTACGGGTTGGGCTTAGGTTTAGGGTTAAAGTTTACTGCTAGGGTTAGGGATAGGGTTCAGGCTTAGCTTTAGGGGTTCTGGTTAGGGTTAAGTGTTAGGTTAGTGTCAGGGTTAGGTCTAGTCGTGAGGGTAAGGTTTAGGGTTAGCTTTAAGGGCTAGGGTTAGGTTTAATGGTTAGGATTAGGATTAGGGTTAAGGGTTAGGGTAAGGCTTAGGGGTTAGGGTGAAGGGTTAGGGTCAAGGGTTAGGGTTTTTGTTAGGCATAGCGTTGGGGTTAGAAGTAAGGGTTACTGTCAGTGTTAGGGTTGTAGGTAGGGTTACGGTTAGGGTTAGCGGTTTAGAATTAGGGTTAGGGATTAGGTGTCACAGTGATGACTAGGAGATAGGGTTATTATTATGGGATAGGAGTTTTTCTCAGGAAATGGGTTATGCATTAACGTTAGGATAAGAGGTTAAAGTTAGGCGCACGGTGAGGTTTACGTGTTAAGGAGAGAAAGAGGAACAGGGTTGGTTGTTATGTTGAGGGTTAGGGTTATCTGTTAAAGGTATTGTTTATGCTTAGCGCACGGGCCCTGTCTGCATTAGGCGGGCGGGGGGAGTTTAGGGGGCTGGGATTGTACCCGGGAACCCACTCTATCATACTCTGGGTATGGGCCCGTGGGTTTCATGCAGGACACAGTGGTAGAGCCTCCTTTCACGCATGGCATGGGAGGATTGCAGGCTTTCTAAACTCTAAGAAAGCAAGAAGTCTGAGAATGAGATTTAGGGTAGGATTATGGTTAGGGTTAAGGATGAAATTTAGTGTTAGGGTGAGGGCTTAGGGTTAGGGATTAGGGTTAGGGTTAAAGGCTACTCTTAGGTTTAACGGCTACACTTTGGTTTAGGGTTGAGGTTTACGGTTAGGGTTAAGATGAGGGGTTAGGGTTTGGTACAGGGTTAGGGTTAAGTGTTAGGTTTAGTGTTGAAGATAAGGATTAGGGTTAGGATTAAAGGTTAGCGTGAGAGTTAACGCTTAGGGTTAAGGTTAAGAGTTAGGGTTTAGGGTTAGGGTTGGGGTTAGGTTTAGTTTTAGGGTTAGAGTTATGTGCTATGGTTTGTGTTAGAGGTTAAGGTTAGGTTTACTGGTCACGGTTAGGGTTACGTTTAGGGGTTTGCGTTAGGGTTAGGGTTAAGGGATAGGATTAGGGTTAAGTGTTGGGCTTAGGGTTAGGGTTTAGTGTTAGTGTTATCATTAAGGATTAGGGGTAGGGTCAGGGTTAAATGCTTGGGTGCGGGTAATGGTTAGGGTCAGGGTTAAGGTTCACGGATAGGGTTAGTGTTAAGGGTTACGGGTAGGTTTAGGGTTCAGGGTTAGAGTTAGCATTAGGGCTTAAGGTTAGGATTAGGCGGTAGGTTCGATTTAGGGTTAGATCTAGGCGTTAGGGTAAGGGCTAGCGTTAGGGTTCAGAGATAGGGTTAGGTTTAATGCTTAGGATTAGGGTTAGGGTTTGGGGTTAAAGTAAGTGTTAGGGGTTAGGTTTAAGGATCCAAGGTTAGGGTTATTTTTAGCTGTAGTGTTAGGGTTAGGGATAAGGGATCCCATTAGCATTAAGGGTCTTCCTTACTGTAGGCTTAAGGGTTAGGCTTACAGTTAAAGGTTAAGGTTAGGGTCAGTGTTAAGATTTAGGGTGAGTGTTAACGGTTAGGGTAAAGGTTAAGTGTTAGGGTTAGGGATTAGTGATTAGGGTTTCTGGTTAGTGTTAGGTTAGCGGTTAGTGTTTTATGAAGGGGTATGGTTAGAATTAGGATTGGGGTTAGAGTTAGGGTGAGGGATAGGGGTTAGGTTTAGGGGTTAGTTTTAGGGTAAAATGATAGGATTAGGGTTACGGGTTGGGTTTAGGTTTAGGGTTAAAGTTTACTGCTAGGGTTAGGGATAGGTTTCAGGGTTAGCTTTAGGGGTTCTGGTGAGGGTTCAGTGTTAGGTTAGTGTCAGGGTTAGGTCTAGTCGTGAGGGTAAGGTTTAGGGTTAGCTTTAAGAGCTAGGGTTAGGTTTAATGGTTAGGATTAGGATTAGGGTTAAGGGTTAGGGTAAGTCTTAGGGGTTAGGGTGAAGGGTTAGGGTCAAGGGTTAGGGTTTTTGTTAGGCATAGCGTTGGGGTTAGAACTAAGGGTTACTGTCAGTGTTAGGGTTGTAGGTAGGGTTACGGTTAGGGTTAGCGGTTTAGAATTAGGGTAGGGATTAGGTGTCACAGTGATGACTAGGCGATAGGGTTAGAATTATGGGATAGCGGTTGTTCTCAGGAAATGGGTTATGCATTAACGTTAGGATAAGAGGTTAAAGTTAGGGGCACGGGGAGGTTTACGTGTTAAGGGGAGAAATAGGAACAGGGTTGGGTGTTATGTTGAGGGTTAGGGTTATCTGTTAAAGGTATTGTTTATGCTTAGCGCACGGGCCCTGTCTGCATTAGGCGGGCGGGGGGAGTTTAGGGGGCTGGGATTGTACCCGGGAACCCACTCTATCATACTCTGGGTATGGGCCCGTGGGTTTCATGCAGGACACAGTGGTAGAGCCTCCTTTCACCCATGGCATGCGAGGATGGCAGGCTTTCTAAACTCTAAGAAAGCAAGAAATGTGAGAATGAGATTTAGGGTTGGATTATGGTTAGGGTTAAGGATGAAGTTTAGTGTTAGGGTGAGGGCTTAGGCTTAGGTATTAGGGTTAGGGTTAAAGGTTACTCTTAGGTTTAAGGGTTACACTTTGGTTTAGGGTTGAGGTTTACGATTAGGGTTAAGATGAGGGGTTAGGTTATGATACAGGGTTAGGGTTAAGTGTTAGGTTTAGTGTTGAAGATTAGGATTAGGGTTAGGATTAAAGGTTAGCGTGAGAGTTAACGCTTAGGGTTAAGGTTAAGGGTTAGGGTTTAGGGTTAGGGTTAGGGATAGGGTTAGTTTCAGTTAGTTTAGTGCTATGGTTTGTGTTAGAGGTTAGGGTTAGGTTTCCTGGTCACGGTTAGGGTTACGTTTAGGGGTTAGCATTAGGGTTAGGGTTAAGGGATAGGATTAGGGATAAGTGTTGGGTTTAGGGTTAGGGTTTAGTGTTAGGGTTATCATTAAGGATTAGTGGTAGGGTCAGGGTTAAATGCTTGGGTGCGGGTAATGTTTAGGGTCAGGGTTAAGGTTGACGGATAGGGTTAGTGTTAAGGGTTACGGGTAGGTTTAGGGTTCAGGGTTAGAGTAGCATTAGGGCTTAAGGTTAGGATTAGGCGGTAGGTTAGATTTAGGGTTAGATCTAGGCGTTAGGGTAAGGGCTAGCGTTAGGGTTAAGAGATAGGGTTAGGTTTAATGCTTAGGATTATGGTTAGGGTTTGGCGTTAAAGTAAGTGTTAGGGGTTAGGTTTAAGGATCCAAGGTTAGGGTTATTTTTAGCTGTAGTGTTAGGGTTAGGGATAAGGGATCCCATTGGCATTAAGGGTCTTCCTTACTGTAGGGTTAAGGGTTAGGCTTAGAGTTAAAGGTTAAGGTTAGAGTCAGTGTTAAGATTTGGGGTAGGGTTAACGGTTAGGGTAAAGGTTAAGCGTTAGGGTTAGGGATTAGTGATTAGGGTTTTTGGTTAGTGTTAGGGTTAGCGGTTAGGAGTTAGTGTTTTATGAAGGGGTATGGTTAGAATTAGGAT
>NW_027182918.1:577500-585000 GCF_041146395.1 Eulemur rufifrons | reverse complement strand
TTGGGTTAGGGTTAGGGTTAGGGGTTAGGGTTAGGGGTTAGGTTTAGGGTTAGGGTTGGGGTTAGGGGTTAGGGTTAGGGTTTAGGGTTAGGGTTAGGGTTAGGTTAGGGTTAGGGGTCGGTTTAGGGTTAGGGATAAGCGTTATGGTTATGGTTAGGGTTAGGGGTTATGGTTAGGGTTAGGGGTTAGGGTTAGGGGTTAGGGTTAGGGGTTAGGGTTATGGTTAGGGTTGGGTTAGGGTTAGGGTTATGGGTTGGGGTTAGGGTTAGGGTTAGGGTTAGGGGTTAGGGTTAGGGTTAAGGGTTAGGGGTTAGCGTTAGGGTTAGGGGTTAGGTTTAGGGGTTAGGGTTCGGGTTAGGATTAGGGTAGGGGTTAGGGGTTAGGGTTAGGGTTAGGATTAGGGTAGGGGTTAGGGGTTAGGGTTAGGGTTTGAGTTAGGGTTAGGGTTAGTGTTAGTTTTAGGGTTAGAGTTATGTGCTATGGTTTGTGTTAGCGGTTAGGGTTAGGTTTACTGGTCACGGTTAGGGTTACATTTAGGGGTTCGCATTAGGGTTAGGGTTAGGGTTAAGGGATAGGATTAGGGTTAAGTGTTGGGCTTAGGGTTAGGGTTTAGTGTTAGGGTTAGCATTAAGGATTAGGGTTAGGGTCAGGGTTAAATGCTTGGGTGCGGGTAATGGTTAGGGTCAGGGTTAAGGTTCACGGATAGGGTTAGTGTTAAGGGTTACGGGTAGGTTTAGGGTTCAGGGTTAGAGTTAGCATTAGGACTTAAGTTTAGGATTAGGAGGTAGGTTAGATTTAGGGTTAGATCTAGGCGTTAGGGTAAGGGCTAGGGTTAGGGTTAAGAGATAGGGTTAGGTTTAATGCTTAGGATTAGGGTTAGGGTTTGGGGTTAAAGTAAGTGTTAGGGGTTAGGTTTAAGGATCCAAGGTTAGGGTTATTTTTAGCTGTAGTGTTAGGGTTAGGGATAAGGGATCCCATTGGCATTAAGGGTCTTCCTTACTGTAGGGTTAAGGGTTAGGCTTAGAGTTAAAGGTTAAGGTTAGGGTCAGTGTTAAGATTTAGGGTGAGGGTTAACGGTTAGGGTAAAGGTTAAGCGTTAGGGTTAGGGATTAGTGATTAGGGTTTCTGGTTAGTGTTAGGGTTAGCGGTTAGGAGTTAGTGTTTTATGAAGGGGTATGGTTAGAATTAGGATTGGGGTTAGAGTTAGGGTGAGGTATAGGGGTTAGGTTTAGGGGTTAGTTTTAGGGTAAAAGGATAGGATTAGGGTTACGGGTTGGGCTTAGGTTTAGGGTTAAAGTTTACTGCTAGGGTTAGGGATAGGGTTCAGGATTAGCTTTAGGGGTTCTGGTTAGGGTTAGGTGTTAGGTTAGTGTCAGGGTTAGGTCTAGTCGTGAGGGTAAGGTTTAGGGTTAGCTTTAAGAGCTAGGGTTAGGTTTAATGGTTAGGATTAGGATTAGGGTTAAGGGTTAGGGTAAGGCTTAGGGGTTAGGGTGAAGGGTTAGGGTCAAGGGTTAGGGTTTTTGTTAGGCATAGCGTTGGGGTTAGAAGTAAGGGTTACTGTCAGTGTTAGGGTTGTAGATAGGGTTACGGTTAGGGTTACCGGTTTAGAATTAGGGTTAGGGATTAGGTGTCACAGTGATGACTAGGAGATAGGGTTAGAATTATGGGATAGGGGTTGTTCTCAGGAAATGGGTTATGCATTAACGTTAGGATAAGAGGTTAAAGTTAGGCGCACGGTGAGGTTTACATGTTAAGGGGAGAAATAGGAACAGGGTTGGGTGTTATGTTCAGGGTTAGGGTTATCTGTTAAAGGTTTTGTTTATGCTTAGCGCACGGGCCCTGTCTGCATTAGGCGGGCGGGGGGAGTTTAGGGGGCTGGGATTGTACCCGGGAACCCACTCTATCATACTCCGGGTATGGGCCCGTGGGTTTCATGCAGGACACAGTGGTAGAGCCTCCTTTCACGCATGGCATGGGAGGATTGCAGGCTTTCTAAACTCTAAGAAAGTAAGAAGTCTGAGAATTAGATTTAGGGTTAGGATTATGGTTAGGGTTAAGGATGAAGTTTAGTGTTAGGGTGGGGGCTTAGGGTTAGGGATTAGGGTTAGGGTTAAAGGTTACTCTTAGGTTTAACGGTTACACTTTGGTTTAGGGTTGAGGTTTACGGTTAGGGTTAAGATGAGGGGTTAGGGTTTGGTACAGGGTTAGGGTTAAGTGTTAGGTTTAGGGTTGAAGATTAGGATTAGGGTTAGGATTAAAGGTTAGCGTGAGAGTTAACGCTTAGGGTTAAGGTTAAGAGTTAGGGTTTAGGGTTAGGGTTGGGGTTAGGTTTAGTTTTAGGGTTAGAGTTATGTGCTATGGTTTGTGTTAGAGGTTAAGGTTAGGTTTACTGGTCACGGTTAGGGTTACGTTTAGGGGTTTGCGTTTGGGATAGGGTTAAGGGATAGTATTAGGGTTAAGTGTTGGGCTTAGGGTTAGGGTTTAGTGTTAGTGTTATCATTAAGGATTAGGGGTAGGGTCAGGGTTAAATGCTTGGGTGCGGGTAATGGTTAGGGTCAGGGTTAAGGTTCACGGATAGGGTTAGTGTTAAGGGTTACGGGTAGGTTTAGGGTTCAGGGTTAGAGTTAGCATTATGGCTTAAGGTTAGGATTAGGCGGTAGGTTCGATTTAGGGTTAGATCTAGGCGTTAGGGTAAGGGCTAGCGTTAGGGTTCAGAGATGGGTTAGGTTTAATGCTTAGGATGAGGGTTAGGGTTTGGGGTTAAAGTAAGTGTTAGGTGTTAGGTTTAAGGATCCAAGGTTAGGGTTATTTTTAGCTGTAGTGTTAGGGTTAGGGATAAGGGATCCCATTAGCATTAAGGGTCTTCCTTACTGTAGGTTTAAGGGTTAGGCTTAGAGTTAAAGGTTAAGGTTAGGGTCAGTGTTAAGATTTAGGGTGAGGGTTAACGGTTAGGGTAAAGGTTAAGTGTTAGGGTTAGGGATTAGTGATTAGGGTTTTTGGTTAGTGTTAGGTTAGCGGTTAGTGTTTTATGAAGGGTTATGGTTACAATTAGTATTGGGGTTAGAGTTAGGGTGAGGTATAGGGGTTAGGTTTAGGGGTTAGTTTTAGGGTAAAAGGATAGGTTTAGGGTTACGGGTTGGGCTTAGGTTTAGGGTTAAAGTTTACTGCTAGGGTTAGGGATAGGGTTCAGGCTTAGCTTTAGGGGTTCTGGTTAGGGTTAGGTGTTAGGTTAGTGTCAGGGTTAGGTCTAGTCGTGAGGGTAAGGTTTAGTGTTACCTTTAAGAGCTAGGGTTAGGTTTAATGCTTAGGATTAGGATTAGGGTTAAGGGTTAGGGTAAGGCTTAGGGGTTAGGGTGAAGGGTTAGGGTTTTTATTAGGCATAGCGTTGGGGTTAGAAGTAAGGGTTACTGTCAGTGTTAGGGTTGTAGGTAGGGTTACGGTTAGGGTTAGCGGTTTAGAATTAGGGTTAGGGATTAGGTGTCACAGTGATGACTAGGAGATAGGGTTAGAATTATGGGATAGGGGTTGTTGTCAGGAAATGGGTTATGCATTAACGTTAGGATAAGAGGTTAAAGTTAGGCGCACGGTGAGGTTTACGTGTTAAGGGGAGAAATAGGAACAGGGTTGGGTGTTACGCTCAGGGTTAGGGTTATCTGTTAAAGGTATTGTTTATGCTTAGCGCACGGGCCCTGTCTGCATTAGGCGGGCGGGGGGAGTTTAGGGGGCTGGGATTGTACCCGGGAACCCACTCTATCATACTCTGGGTATGGGCCCGTGGGTTTCATGCAGGACACAGTGGTAGAGCCTCCTTTCACACATGGCATGGGAGGATTGCAGGCTTTCTAAACTCTAAGAAAGCAAGAAGTCTGAGAATTAGATTTAGGGTTAGGATTCTGGTTAGGGTTAAGGATGAAATTTAGTGTTAGGGTGAGGGCTTAGGGTTAGGGATTAGGGTTAGGGTTAAAGGTTACTCTTAGGTTTAACGGTTACACTTTGGTTTAGGGTTGAGGTTTACGGTTAGGGTTAAGATGAGCGGTTAGGGTTTGGTACAGGGTTAGGGTTAAGTGTTAGGTTTAGGGTTGAAGATTAGGATTAGGGTTAGGATTAAAGGTTAGCGTGAGAGTTAACGCTTAGGGTTAAGGTTAAGAGTTAGGGTTTAGAGTTAGAGTTAGGGTTAGTTTTAGGGTTAGAGTTATGTGCTATGGTTTGTGTTAAAGGTTAGTGTTAGGTTTACTGGTCACGGTTAGGGTTACGGTTAGGGGGTAGCATTAGGGTTAGGGTTAGGGTTAAGGGATAGAATTAGGGATAAGTGTTTGGCTTAGGGTTAGGGTTTAGTGTTAGGTTTAGCAGTAAGGATTAGGGTTAGGGTCAAGGTTAAATGCTTGGGTGCGGGTAATGGTTAGGGTCAGGGTTAAGGTTCACGGATAGGGTTAGTGTTAAGGGTTACGGGTAGGATTAGGGTTCAGGGTTAGAGTTAGCATTAGGGCTTAAGGTTAGGATTAGGCGGTAGGTTCTATTTAGTGTTAGATCTAGGCATTAGGGTAAGGGCTAGCGTTAGGGTTAAGAGATAGGGTTAGGTTTAATGCTTAGGATTAGGGTTAGGGTTTGGGGTTAAAGTAAGTGTTAGGGGTTAGGTTTAAGGATCAAAGGTTAGGGTTATTTTTAGCTGTAGTGTTAGGGTTAGGGATATTGGATCCCATTAGCATTAAGGGTCATCCTTACTGTAGGGTTAAGGGTTAGGCTTAGAGTTAAAGGTTAAGGTTAGGGTCAGTGTTAAGATTTAGGGTGAGGGTTAACGGTTAGGGTAAAGGTTAAGCGTTAGGGTTAGGGATTAGTGATTAGGGTTTTTGGTTAGTGTTAGGGTTAGCGGTTAGGAGTTAGTGTTTTAGGAAGGGGTATTGTTAGAATTAGGATTGGGATTAGAGTTAGGGTGAGGTATAGGGGTTAGGTTTAGGGGTTAGTTTTAGGGTAAAAGGATAGGATTAGGGTTACGGGTTGGGCTTAGGTTTAGGGTTAAAGTTTACTGCTAGGGTTAGGGATAGGGTTCAGGGTTAGCTTTAGGGGTTCTGGTTAGGGTTAGGTGTTAGGTTAGTGTCAGGGTTAGGTCTAGTCGTGAGGGTAAGGTTTAGGGTTAGCTTTAAGAGCTAGGGTTAGGTTTAATGGTTAAGATTAGGATTAGGGTTAAGGGTTAGGGTAAGGCTTAGGGGTTAGGGTGAAGGGTTAGGGTCAAGGGTTAGGGTTTCTGTTAGGCATAGCGTTGGGGTTACAAGTAAGGGTTACTGTCAGTGTCAGGGTTGTAGGTATGGTTACGGTTAGGGTTAGCGGTTTAGAATTAGGGTTAGGGATTAGGTGTCACAGTGATGACTAGGAGATAGGGTTAGAATTATGGGATAGGGGTTGTTTTCAGGAAATGGGTTATGCATTACCGTTAGGATAAGAGGTTAAAGTTAGGCGCACGGTGAGGTTTACGTGTTAAGGGGAGAAATAGCAACAGGGTTGGGTGTTATGTTCAGGGTTAGGGTTATCTGTTAAAGGTATTGTTTATGCTTAGTGTACGGGCCCTGTCTGCATTGGGCGGGCGGGGGGAGTTTAGGGGGCTGGGATTGTACCCGGGAACCCACTCTATCATACTCTGGGTATGAGCCCGTGGGTTTCATGCAGGACGCAGTGGTAGAGCCTCCTTTCACGCATGGCATGGGAGGATTGCAGGCTTTCTAAACTCTAAGAAAGCAAGAAGTCTGAGAATTAGATTTAGGGTTAGGATTCTGGTTAGGGTTAAGGATGAAGTTTAGTGTTAGGGTGAAGGCTTAGGTTTAGGGCTTAGGGTTAGGGTTAAAGGTTACTCTTAGGTTTAACGGTTACACTTTGGTTTAGGGTTGAGGTTTACGGTTAGGGTTAAGATGAGGGTTTAGGGTTTGGTACAGGCTTAGGGTTAAGTGTTAGGTTTAGGGTTGAAGATTAGGATTAGGGTTAGGATTAAAGGTTAGCGTGAGAGTTAACGCTTAGGGTTAAGGTTAAGAGTTAGGGTTTAGGGTTAGGGTTGGGGTTAGGGTTAGTTTTAGGGTTAGAGTTATGTGCTATGGTTTGTGTTAGAGGTTAGGGTTAGGTTTACTGGTCACGGTTAGGGTTACGTTTAGGGGGTAGCATTAGGGTTAGGCTTAGGGTTACGGTTAGGGGATAGGATTAGGGATAAGTGTTCGGCTTAGGGTTAGGGTTTAGTGTTAGGGTTAGCATTAAGGATTAGGGTTAGGGTCAGGGTTAAATGCTTGGGTGCGGGTAATGGTTAGGGTCAGGGTTAAGGTTCACGGATAGGGTTAGTGTTAAGGGTTACGGGTAGGTTTAGGGTTCAGGGTTAGAGTTAGCATTAGGGCTTAAGGTTAGGATTAGGCGGTAGGTTAGACTTAGGGTTAGATCTAGGCCTTAGGGTAAGGGCTAGCGTTAGGGTTTAGAGATAGGGTTAGGTTTAATGCTTAGGATTAGGGTTAGGGTTTGGGGTTAAAGTAAGTGTTAGGGGTTAGGTTTAAGGATCAAAGGTTAGGGTTATTTTTAGCTGTAGTGTTAGGGTTAGGGATAAGGGATCCCATTAGCATTAAGGGTCTTCCTTACTGTAGGGTTAAGGGTTAGGCTTAGAGTTAAAGGTTAAGGTTAGCGTCAGTATTAAGATTTAGGGTGAGGGTTAACGGTTAGGGTAAAGTTTAAGCGTAAGGGTTAGGCATTAGTGATTAGGGTTTTTGGTTAGTGTTAGGGTTAGCGGTTAGGAGTTAGTGTTTTATGAAGGGATATGGTTAGAATTAGGATTGGGGTTAGAGTTAGGGTGAGGTATAGGGGTTAGGTTTAGGGGTTAGTTTTAGGGTAAAAGGATAGGATTAGGGTTTCGGGTTGGGCTTAGGTTTAGGGTTAAAGTTTACTGCTAGGGTTAGCGATAGGGTTCAGGGTTAGCATTAGGGGTTCTGGTTAGGGTTAGGTGTTAGGTTAGTGTCAGGGTTAGGTCTAGTCGTGAGGGTAAGGTTTAGGGTTAGCTTTAAGAGCTAGGGTTAGGTTTAATGTTTAGGATTAGGATTAGGGTTAAGGGTTAGGGTAAGGCTTAGGGGTTAGGGTGAAGGGTTAGGGTCAAGGGTTAGGGTTTTTGTTAGGCATAGCGTTGGGGTTAGAAGTAAGGTTTACTGTCAGTGTTAGGGTTGTAGGTAGGGTTACGGTTAGGGTTAGCGGTTTAGAATTAGGGTTAGGGATTAGGTGTCACAGTGATGACTAGGAGATAGGGTTAGAATTTTGGGATAGGGGTTGTTCTCAGGAAATGGGTTATGCATTAATGTTAGGATAAGAGGTTAAAGTTAGGCGCACGGTGAGGTTTACGTGTTAAGGGGAGAAATAGCAACAGGGTTGGGTGTTATGTTCAGGGTTAGGGTTATCTGTTAAAGGTATTGTTTATGCTTAGCGCACTGGCCCTGTCTGCATTGGGCGGGTGGGGGGAGTTTAGGGGGCTGGGATTGTACCCGGGAA
>NW_027182918.1:540000-542500 GCF_041146395.1 Eulemur rufifrons | reverse complement strand
ACGTTAGGATAAGAGGTTAAAGTTAGGCGCAAGGTGAAGTTTACGTGTTAAAGGGAGAAATAGGAACAGGGTTGGGTGTTATGTTCAGGGTTAGGGTTATCTGTTAAAGGTATTGTTTATGCTTAGCGCACGGGCCCTGTCTGCATTAAGCGGGCGGAGTGGCGTTTTGGGGGCTAGGATTGTACCCGGGAACCCACTCTATCATACTCTGGGTATGGGTCCGTGGGTTTCATACAGGACACAGTGGTAGAGCCTCCTTTCACGCATGGCATGGGAGGATTGCAGGCTTTCTAAACTCTAAAAAAGCAAGAAGTCTGAGAATTAGATTTAGGGTTAGGATTCTGGTTAGGGTTAAGGATGAAGTTTAGTGTTAGGGTGAGGGCTTAGGGTTAGGGATTAGGGTTAGGGTTAAAGGTTAGTCTTAGGTTTAACGGTTACACTTTGGTTTAGGGTTGAGGTTTACGGTTAGGGTTAAGATGTGGGGTTAGGGTTTGGTACAGGTTTAGGGTTAAGTGTAAGGTTTAGGGTTGAAGATTAGGATTAGGGTTAGGATTATAGGATAGCGTGAGAGTTAACGCTTAGGGTTAAGGTTAAGAGTTAGGGTTTAGGGTTAGGTTTAGGGTTAGGGTTAGTTTTAGGGTTAGAGTTATGTGCTATGGTTTGTGTTAGAGGTTAGGGTTAGGTTTACTGTTCACGGTTAGGGTTACGTTTAGGGGTTAGCATTAGGGTTAGGGTTAGGGTTAGGGTTAAGGGATAGGATTACGGTTAAGTGTTGGCCTTAGGGTTAGGGTTTAGTGTTAGGGTTATCATTAAGGACTAGGGGTAGTGTCAGGGTTAAATGCCTGGGTGCGGGTAATGGTTAGGGTCAGGGTTAAGGTTCACGGATAGGGTTAGTGTTAAGGGTTACGGGTAGGTTTAGGGTTCAGGGTTAGAGTTAGCATTAGGGCTTAAGGTTAGGATTAGGCGGTAGGTTAGATTTAGGGTTAGATCTAGGCGTTCGGGTAAGGGCTAGCGTTAGGGTTAAGAGATAGGGTTAGGTTTAATGCTTAGGATTAGGGTTAGGGTTTGGGGTTAAAGTAAGTGTTAGGGGTTAGGTTTAAAGATGAAAGGTTACTGTTATTTTTAGCTGTAGTGTTAGGGTTACGGAAAAGGGATCCCATTAGCATTAAGGGTCTTCCTTACTGTAGGGTTAAGGGTTAGGCTTAGAGTTAAAGGTTAAGGTTAGGGTCAGTGTTAAGATTTAGGGTGAGGGTTAACGGTTAGGGTAAAGGTTAAGCGTTAGGGTTAGGGATTAGTGATTAGGGTTTTTGGTTAGTGTTAGGGTTAGCGGTTAGGAGTTAGTGTTTTAGGAAGGGGTATGGTTAGAATTAGGATTGGGGTTAGAGTTAGGGTGAGGTATAGGGGTTAGGTTTAGGGGTTAGTTTTAGGGTAAAAGGATAGGATTAGGGTTACGGGTTGGGCTTAGGTTTAGGGTTAAAGTTTACTGCTAGGGTTAGGGATAGGGTTCAGGCTTAGCTTTAGGGGTTCTGGTTAGGGTTAGGTGTTAGGTTAGTGTCAGCGTTAGGTCTAGTCTTGAGGGTAAGGTTTAGGGTTAGCTTTAAGAGCTAGGGTTAGGTTTAATGGTTAGGATTAGGATTAGGGTTAAGGGTTAGGGTAAGGCTTAGGGGTTAGGGTGAAGGTTTAGGGTTTTTGTTAGGCATAGCGTTGGGGTTAGAAGTAAGGGTTACTGTCAGTGTTAGGGTTGTAGGTAGGGTTACGGTTAGGGTTAGCGGTTTAGAATTAGGGTTAGGGATTAGGTGTCACAGTGATGACTAGGCGATAGGGTTAGAATTATGGGATAGCGGTTGTTCTCAGGAAATGGGTTATGCATTAACGTTAGGATAAGAGGTTAAAGTTAGGCGCACGGTGAGGTTTACGTGTTAAGGGGAGAAATAGGAACAGGGTTCGGTGTTATGTTGAGGGTTAGGGTTATCTGTTAAAGGTATTGTTTATGCTTAGCGCACGGGCCCTGTCTGCATTAGGCGGGCGGGGGGAGTTTAGGGGGCTGGGATTGTACCCGGGAACCCACTCTATCATACTCTGGGTATGGGCCCGTGGGTTTCATGCAGGACACAGTGGTAGAGCCTCCTTTCACCCATGGCATGCGAGGATGGCAGGCTTTCTAAACTCTAAGAAAGCAAGAAATGTGAGAATGAGATTTAGGGTTGGATTATGGTTAGGGTTAAGGATGAAGTTTAGTGTTAGGGTGAGGGCTTAGGCTTAGGTATTAGGGTTAGGGTTAAAGGTTACTCTTAGGTTTAACGGTTACACTTTGGTTTAGGGTTGAGGTTTACGATTAGGGTTAAGATGAGGGGTTAGGTTATGATACAGGGTTAGGGTTAAGTGTTAGGTTTAGTGTTGAAGATTAGGATTAGGGTTAGGATTAAAGGTTAGCGTGAGAGTTAACGCTTAGGGTTAAGGTTAAGGGTTAGGGTTTAGGGTTAGGGTTAGGGATAGGGTT
>NW_027182918.1:515000-522500 GCF_041146395.1 Eulemur rufifrons | reverse complement strand
GGGTTAGGGTTAGGGTTATTGGTTAGGGTTAGGGTTAGGGTTAGGTGTAGGGTTAGGGTTAGGGGTTAGGGTTAGGGGTTAGGGTTAGGGTTACCGGTTAGGCTTAGGGGTTAGGGTTAGGGTTAAGGGTTAGGGTTAGGGTTAGGGGTTAGGGTTAGGGGTTAGGGTTAGGGCTAGGGTTAGGGTTAGGGTTTAGGGTTAGAGTTAGGGGTTAGGGTTAAGATTAGGGGTTAGGGTTAGGGTTTGGGTTAGGGTTTGGGTTAGAATTAGGGTTAGGGTTAGGGGTTAGGGTTTGGGGTTAGGGTTAGGGTTAGGGTTGGGGTTAGCTTTAGGGGTTAGGGTTATGGTTAGGGTTAAGGGTTAGGGTTAGGGGTTAGGGTTAGGGTTAGGGGTTAGTTTTAGGGGTTAGGGTTAGGGTTAGGATTAGGGTAGGGGTTAGGGGTTAGGGTTAGGGCTTGGGTTAGGGTTAGGGTTAGGGGTAAGGGTTAGGGTTAGGGGTTGGGGTTAGGGTTAGGGTTGGGGTTAGGGGTTATGGTTGGGGTTAGGGTTAGGGTTAGGGTTAGGGGTTGGGGTTAGGGTTAGGGGTTAGGGTTAGGGTTAGGGGTTAGAGTTAGGGGTAGGGGTAGGGTTAGGGTTAGGGTTAGAGGTTAGGGTTAGGGGTTAGGGTTAGGGTTATGGTTGGGTTAGGGTTAGGGTTTAGGGTTAGGGTTAGGGGTTAGGGTTAGGGTTAGGTTATGGTTAGGGGTAGTGTTAGCGTTAGGGTTAGGTTAGGAGTTAGTGTTATGGTTAGGGGTTATGGGTTAGGGTTAGGGGTAGGGTAGGGTAGGATAGGGTTAGGGGTTAAGGTTAGGGGTTAGGGTTAGGGTTGTGTTAGAGTTAGGTTAAGGGGTTAGGGCTAGGGATAGGGCTAGGAGTTAGGTTTAGGGTTAGGGGTTAGGTTTAGGGTTAGGGGTTAGGGTTAGGGCTAGGGTTAGGGTCAGGGTTGGGGTTAGGGTTAGGGTTGGGGTTAGGGTTAGGGGTTAGCGTTAGGGTTAGGGTTAAGGGTTAGGTTTAGGTGTTAGTTTTAGGGTAAAAGGATAGGATTAGGGTTACGGGTTGGGCTTAGGTTTAGGGTTAAAGTTTACTGCTAGGGTTAGGGATAGGGTTCAGGCTTAGCTTTAGGGGTTCTGCTTAGGGTTAGGTGTTAGGTTAGTGTCAGGGTTAGGTCTAGTCGTGAGGGCAAGGTTCAGGGTTATCTTTAAGAGCTAGGGTTAGGTTTAATGGTTAGGAATAGGATTAGGGTTAAGGGTTAGGGTAAGGCTTAGGGGTTAGGGTGAAGGGTTAGGGTTTTTGTTAGGCATAGCGTTGGGGTTAGAAGTAAGGGTTACTGTCAGTGTTAGGGTTGTAGGTAGGGTTACGGTTAGGGTTAGAGGTTTGGAATTAGGGTTAGGGATTAGGTGTCACAGTGATGACTAGGAGATAGGGTTAGAATTATGGGATAGGGGTTGTTCTCAGGAAATGGGTTATGCATTAACGTTAGGATAAGAGGTTAAAGTTAGGCGCACGGTGAAGTTTACGTGTTAAGGGGAGAAATAGGAACAGGGTTGGGTGTTATGTTCAGGGTTAGGGTTATCTGTTAAAGGTATTGTTTATGCTTAGCGCACGGGCCCTGTCTGCATTAGGCGGGCGGGGGGGAGTTTTGGGGGCTGGGATTGTACCCGGGAACCCACTCTATCATACTCTGGGTATGGGCCCGTGGGTTTCATACAGGACACAGTGGTAGAGCCTCCTTTCACGCATGGCATGGGAGGATTGCAGGCTTTCTAAACTCCAAGAAAGCAAGAAGTCTGAGAATTAGATTTAGGGTTAGGATTATGGTTAGGGTTAAGGATGAAGTTTAGTGTTAGGGTGAGGGCTTAGGGTTAGGACTTAGGGTTAGGGTTAAAGGTTACTCTTAGGTTTAACGGTTACACTTTGGTTTAGGGTTGAGGTTTACGGTTAGGGTTAAGATGAGGGGTTAGGGTTTGGTACAGGGTTAGGGTTAAGTGTTAGGTTTAGGGTTGAAGATTAGGATTAGGGTTAGGATTAAAGGTTAGCATGAGAGTTAACGCTTAGGGTTAAGGTTAAGAGTTAGGGTTTAGGGTTAGGGTTAGGGTTAGGGTTAGATTTAGGGTTAGAGTTATGAGCTACGCTTTGTGTTAGAGGTTAGGGTTAGGTTTACTGGTCACGGTTAGGGTTACGTTTAGGGGGTAGCATTAGGGTTAGGGTTCGGGTTAAGGGATAGGATTAAGGATAAGTGTTGGGCTTAGGGTTAGGGTTTAGTGTTAGGGTTAGCATTAAGGATTAGGGTTAGGGTCAGGGTTAAATGCTTGGGTGCGGGTAATAGTTAGGGTCAGGGTTAAGGTTCACGGATAGGGTTAGTGTTAAGGGTTACGGGTAGGTTTATGGTTCAGGGTTAGAGTTACCATTAGGGCTTAAGGTTAGGATTAGGCGGTAGGTTAGACTTAGGGTTAGATCTAGGCGTTAGGGTAAGGGCTAGCGTTAGGGTTAAGAGATAGGGTTAGGTTTAATGCTTATTATTAGGGTTAGGGTTTGGGGTTAAAGTAAGTGTTAGGGGTTAGGTTTCAGGATCAAAGGTTAGAGTTATTTTTAGCTGTAGTGTTAGGGTTAGGGATAAGGGATCCCATTAGCATTAAGGGTCTTCCTTACTGTAGGATTAAGGGTTAGGCTTAGAGTTAAAGGTTAAGGTTAGGGTCTGTGTTGAGATTTAGAGTGAGGGTTAACAGTTAGGGTAAAGGTTAAGCGTTAGGGTTAGGGATTAGTGATTAGGGTTTTTGGTTAGTGTTAGGGTTAGCGGTTAGGAGTTAGTGTTTTATGAAGGGGTATGGTTAGAATTAGGATTGGGGTTAGAGTTAGGGTGAGGTATAGGGGTTAGGTTTAGGGGTTTGTTTTAGGGTAAAATGATAGGATTAGGGTTACGGTTTGGGCTTAGGTTTAGGGTTAAAGTTTACTGCTAAGGTTAGGGATAGGGTTCAGGCTTAGCTTTAGGGGTTCTGGTTAGGGTTAGGTGTTAGGTTAGTGTCAGGGTTAGGTCTAGTCGTGAGGGTAAGGTTTAGGGTTAGCTTTAAGAGCTAGGGTTAGGTTTAATGGTTAGGATTAGGATTAGGGTTAAGGGTTAGGGTAAGGCTTAGGGGTTAGGGTGAAGGGTTAGGGTCAAGGGTTAGGGTTTTTGTTAGGCATAGCGTTGGGGTTAGAAGTAAGGGTTACTGTCAGTGTTAGGGTTGTAGGTAGGGTTACGGTTAGGGTTAGCGGTTTAGAATTAGGGTTAGGGATTAGGTGTCACAGTGATGACTAGGAGATAGGGTTAGAATTATGGGATAGGGGTTGTTGTCAGGAAATGGGTTATGCATTAACGTTAGGATAAGAGGTTAAAGTTAGGCGCACGGTGAGGTTTACGTGTTAAGGGGAGAAATAGGAACAGGGTTGGGTGTTATGTTCAGGGTTAGGGTTATCTGTTAAAGGTATTGTTTATGCTTAGCGCACGGGCCCTGTCTGCATTGGGCGGGCGGGGGGAGTTTAGGGGGCTGGGATTGTACCCGGGAACCCACTCTATCATACTCTGGGTATGGGCCCGTGGGTTTCATGCAGGACAAAGTGGTAGAGCCTCCTTTCACGCATGGCATGGGAGGATTGCAGGCTTTCTAAACTCTAAGAAAGCAAGAAGTCTGAGAATTAGATTTAGGGTTAGGATTATGGTTAGGGTTAAGGATGAAGTTTAGTGTTAGGGTGAGGGCTTAGGGTTAGGGCTTAAGGTTAGGGTTAAAGGTTACTCTTAGGTTTAACGGTTACACTTTTTTGTAGGGTTGAGGTTTACGGTTAGGGTTAAGATGAGGGGTTAGGGTTTGGTACAGGGTTAGGGTTAAGTGTTAGGTTTAGGGTTGAAGATTAGGATTAGGGTTAGGATTAAAGGTTAGCGTGAGAGTTAACGCTTAGTGTTAAGCTTAAGAGTTAGGGGTTAGGGTTAGGTTTAGGGTTCGTTTTAGGGTTAGAGTTATGTGCTATGGTTTGTGTTAGAGGTTAGGGTTAGGTTTACTGGTCACGGTGAGGGTTACGTTTAGGGGTTAGCATAAGGGTTAGGGTTAAGGGATAGGATTAGGGTTAAGTGTTGGGAGTAGTGTGAGGGTTTAGTGTTAGGGTTATCATTAAGGACTAGGGGTAGGGTCAGGGTTAAATGCTTGGGTGCGGGGAATGGTTTGGGTCAGGGTTAAGGTTCACGGATAGGGTTAGTGTTAAGGGTTACGGGTAGGTTTAGGGTTCAGGGTTAGAGTTACCATTAGGGCTTAAGGTTAGGATTAGGCGGTAGGTTCGATTTAGGGTTAGATCTAGGCATTAGGGTAAGGGCTAGCGTTAGGGTTAAGAGATAGGGTTAGGTTTAATGCTTAGGATTAGGGTTAGGGTTTGGGGTTAAAGTAAGTGTTAGGGGTTAGGTTTCAGGATCAAAGGTTAGGGTTATTTTTAGCTGTAGTGTTAGAGTTAGGGATAAGGGATCCCATTAGCATTAAGGGTCTTCCTTACTGTAGGGTTAAGGGTTAGGCTTAGAGTTAAAGGTTAAGGTTAGGGTCAGTGTTAAGATTTAGGGTGAGGGTTAACGGTTAGTGTAAAGGGTTAGGGTTAGGGTTAGGGTTAGGTTTAGGGGTAGGTTTAGGGTTAGCGGTTAGGGTTAGGGGTTAGGGTAAGGGTTAGGGGTTAGGGTTAGGGGTTAGGGTTAGGGTTAAGGGATAGGGTTAGGGTTAGGGGTTAGGGTTAGGGTTAGTGTTAGGGGTTAGTTTTAGGGGTTACGGTTAGGGTTAGGATTAGGTTAGGGGTTAGGGGTTAGGGTTAGGGTTAGGGGTTAGGGTTAGGGTTAGGGTTAGGGTTAAGGGTTAGGGGTTAGGGTTAGGGTTAGGGGTTAGTTTTAGGGGTTAGGGTTAGGGTTAGGATTAGGGTAGGGGTTAGTGGTTAGGGTTAGGGTTTGGTTTGGGTTAGGGTTAGGGGTTAGGGTTAGGGTTAGGGGTTAGGGTTAGGGTTAGGGTTAGGGGTTAGGGGTTAGGGTTAGGGGTAGGGTAGGGTAGGATAGGGTTAGAGGTTAGGGTTAGGGGTTAGGGCTAGGGTTGGGTTAGGGTTAGGGTTAGGGGTTAGGGTTAGGGTTAGGGGTTATGGTTAGGGTTAGGGATAGGTTAGGGTTAGGGTTAAGGGATAGGATTAGGGTTAAGTGTTGGGCTTACGGTGAGGGTTTAGTGTTAGGGTTATGATTAAGGATTAGGGTTAGGGTCAGGGTTAAATGCTTGGGTGCGGGTAATAGTTAGGGTCAGGGTTAAGGTTCACGGATCGGGTTAGTGTTAAGGGTTACGGGTAGGTTTAGGGTTCAGGGTTAGAGTTACCATTAGGGTTTAAGGTTAGGATTAGGCGGTAGGTTATATTTAGGGTTAGATCTAGGCGTTAGGGTAAGGGCTAGCGTTAGGGTTAAGAGATAGGGTTAGGTTTAATGCTTAGGATTAGGGTTAGGGTTTGGGGTTAAAGTAAGTGTTAGGGGTTAGGTTTCAGGATCAAAGGTTAGGGTTATTTTTAGCTGTAGTGTTAGGGTTAGGGATAAGGGATCCCATTAGCATTAAGGGTCTTCCTTACTGTAGGGTTAAGGGTTAGGCTTAGAGTTAAAGGTTCAGGTTAGGGTCAGTGTTAAGATTTAGGGTGAGGGTTAACGGTTAGGGTAAAGGTTAAGCGTTAGGGTTAGGGATTAGTGATTAGGATTTTTGGTTAGTGTTAGGGTTAGCGGTTAGGAGTTAGTGTTTTATAAAGGGGTATGGTTAGAATTAGGATTGGGGTTAGAGTTAGGGTAAGGTATAGGGGTTAGGTTTAGGGGTTAGTTTTAGGGTAAAAGGATAGGATTAGGGTTACGGGTTGGGCTTAGGTTTAGGGTTAAAGTTTACTGCTAGGGTTAGGGATAGGGTTCAGGGTTAGCTTTAGGGGTTCTGGTTAGGGTTAGGTGTTAGGTTAGTGTCAGCGTTAGGTCTAGTCTTGAGGGTAAGGTTTAGGGTTAGCTTTAAGAGCTAGGGTTAGGTTTAATGGTTAGGATTAGGATTAGGGTTAAGGGTTAGGGTAAGGCTTAGGGGTTAGGGTGAAGGTTTAGGGTTTTTGTTAGGCATAGCGTTGGGGTTAGAAGTAAGGGTTACTGTCAGTGTCAGGGTTGTAGGTAGGGTTACGGTTAGGGTTAGCGGTTTAGAATTAGGGTTAGGGATTAGGTGTCACAGTGATGACTAGGAGATAGAGTTAGAATTATGGGATAGGGGTTGTTCTCAGGAAATGGTTTATGCATTAACGTTAGGATAAGAGGTTAAAGTTAGGCGCACGGTGAGGTTTACGTGTTAAGGGGAGAAATAGGAACAGGGTTGGGTGTTATGTTCAGGGTTAGGGTTATCTGTTAAAGGTATTGTTTATGCTTAGCGCACGGGCCCTGTCTGCATTGGGCGGGCGGGGCGAGTTTAGGGGGCTGGGATTGTACCCGGGAACCCACTCTATCATACTCTGGGTATGAGCCCGTGGGTTTCATGCAGGACGCAGAGGTAGAGCCTCCTTTCACGCATGGCATGGGAGGATTGCAGGCTTTCTAAACTCTAAGAAAGCAAGAAGTCTGAGAATTAGATTTAGGGTTAGGATTATGGTTAGGGTTAAGGATGAAGTTTAGTGTTAGGGTGAGGGCTTAGGGTTACGGATTAGGGTTAGGGTTAAAGGTTACTCTAAGGTTTAATGGTTACACTTTGGTATAGGGTTGAGCTTTACCGTTAGGTTTAAGATGAGGGGTTAGGGTTTGGTACAGGGTTAGGGTTAAGTGTTAGGTTAGGGTTGAAGATTAGGATTAGGGTTAGGATTAAAGGTTAGCCTGAGAGTTAACGCTTAGGGTTAAGGTTAAGAGTTAGGGTTTAGGGTTAGGGTTAGGGTTAGTGTTAGTTTTAGGGTTAGAGTTATGTGCTATGGTTTGTGTTAGCGGTTAGGGTTAGGTTTACTGGTGACGGTTAGGGTTAGGTTTAGGGGTTAGAATTAGGGTTAGGGTTAGTTTTAAGGGATAGGATTAGGGTTAAGTGTTGGGCTTAGGGTTAGGGTTTAGTGTTAGGGTTAGCATTAAGGATTAGGGTTAGGGTCAGGGTTAAATGCTTGGGTGCGGGTAATGGTTAGGGTCAGGGTTAAGGTTCACGGACAGGGTTAGTGTTAAGGGTTACGGGTAGGTTTAGGATTCAGGGTTAGAGTTAGCATTAGGACTTAAGTTTAGGATTAGGCGGTAGGTTCGATTTAGGGTTAGATCTAGGCGTTCGGGTAAGGGCTAGCGTTAGGGTTAAGAGATAGGGTTAGGTTTAATGCTTAGGATTAGGGTTAGGGTTTGGGGTTAAAGTAAGTGTTAGGGGTTAGGTTTAAGGATGAAAGGTTACTGTTATTTTTAGCTGTAGTGTTAGGGTTACGGAAAAGGGATCCCATTAGCATAAAGGGTCT
>NW_027182918.1:495000-505000 GCF_041146395.1 Eulemur rufifrons | reverse complement strand
AGGTGTTAGGTTAGTGTCAGGGTTAGGTCTAGTCGTGAGGGTAAGGTTTAGGGTTACCTTTAAGAGCTAGGGTTAGGTTTAATGGTTAGGATTAGGATTAGGGTTAAGGGTTAGGGTATGGCTTAGGGGTTAGGGTGAAGGGTTAGGGTTTTTATTAGGCATAGCGTTGGGGTTAGAAGTAAGGTTTACTGTCAGTGTTAGGGTTGTAGGTAGGGTTACGGTTAGGGTTAGCGGTTTAGAATTAGGGTAGGGATTAGGTGTCACAGTGATCACTAGGAGATAGGGTTAGAATTATGGGATAGGGGTTGTTCTCAGGAAATGGGTTATGCATTAACGTTAGGATAAGAGGTTAAAGTTAGGCGCACGGTGAGGTTTACGTGTTAAGGGGAGAAATAGGAACAGGGTTGGGTGTTACGTTCAGGGTTAGGGTTATCTGTTAAAGGTATTGTTTATGCTTAGCGCACGGGCCCTGTCTGCATTGGGTGGGCGGGGGGAGTTTAGGGGGCTGGGATTGTACCCGGGAACCCACTCTATCATACTCTGGGTATGAGCCCGTGGGTTTCATGCAGGACGCAGTGGTAGAGCCTCCTTTCACGCATGGCATGGGAGGATTGCAGGCTTTATAAACTCTAAGAAAGCAAGAAGTCTGAGAATTAGATTTAGGGTTAGGATTATGGTTAGGGTTAAGGATGAAGTTTAGTGTTAGGGTGAGTGCTTAGGGTTAGGGATTAGGGTTAGGGTTAATGGTTAACCTTAGGTTTAACGGTTACTCTTTGGTTTAGGGTTGAGGTTTACGGTTAGGGTTAAGATGAGGGGTTAGGGTTTGGTACAGGGTTAGGTTTAAGTGTTAGGTTTAGGGTTGAAGATTACGATTAGGGTTAGGATTAAAGGTTAGCGTGAGAGTTAACTCTTAGTGTTAAGGTTAAGAGTTAGGGTTTAGGGTTAGGGTTAGGGTTAGGGTTAGTTTTAGGGTTAGAGTTATGTGCTATGGTTTGTGTTAGAGGTTAGGGTTAGGTTTACTGGTCACGGCTAGGGTTAGGTTTAGGGGTTAGCATTAGGGTTAGGCTTATGGTTACGGTTAAGGGATAGGATTAGGGATAAGTGTTGGGCTTAGGGTTAGGGTTTAGTGTTAGGGTTATCATTAAGGATTAGGGGTAGGGTCAGGGTTAAATGCTTGGGTGCGGGTAATGGTTAGGGTCAGGGTTAAGGTTCACGGATAGGGTTAGTGTTAAGGGTTACGGGTAGGTTTAGGGTTCAGGGTTAGAGTTAGCATTAGGGCTTAAGGTTAGGATTAGGCGGTAGGTTAGATTTAGGGTTAGATCTAGGCGTTAGGGTAAGGGCTAGCGTTAGGGTTAAGAGATAGGGTTAGGTTTAATGCTTAGGATTAGGGTTAGGGTTTGGGGTTAAAGTAAGTGTTAGGGGTTAGGTTTCAGGATCAAAGGTTAGGGTTATTTTTAGCTGTAGTGTTAGGGTTAGGGATAAGGGATCCCATTAGCATTAAGGGTCTTCCTTACTGTAGGGTTAAGGGTTAGGCTTAGAGTTAAAGGTTAAGGTTAGGGTCAGTGTTAAGATTTAGGGTGAGGGTTAACGGTTAGGGTAAAGGTTAAGCGTTAGGGTTAGGGATTAGTGATTAGGGTTTTTGGTTAGTGTTAGGGTTAGCGGTTAGGAGTTAGTGTTTTATGAAGGGGTATGGTTAGAATTAGGATTGGGGTTAGAGTTAGGGTGAGGTATAGGGGTTAGGTTTAGGGGTTAGTTTTAGGGTAAAAGGATAGGATTAGGGTTACGGGTTGGGCTTAGGTTTAGGGTTAAAGTTTACTGCTAGGGTTAGGGATAGGGTTCAGGCTTAGCTTTAGGGGTTCTGGTTAGGGTTAGGTGTTAGGTTAGTGTCAGGGTTAGGTCTAGTCGTGAGGGTAAGGTTTAGGGTTAGCTTTAAGAGCTAGGGTTAGGTTTAATGGTTAGGATTAGGATTAGGGTTAAGGGTTAGGGTAAGTCTTAGGGGTTAGGTTGAAGGGTTAGGGTCAAGGGTTAGGGTTATTGTTAGGCATAGCGTTGGGGTTAGAAGTAAGGGTTACTGTCAGTGTTAGGGTTGTAGGTAGGGTTAAGGTTAGGGTTAGCGGTTTAGAATTAGGGTTAGGGATTAGGTGTCACAGTGATGACTAGGAGATAGGGTTAGAATTATGGGATAGGGGTTGTTCTCAGGAAATGGGTTATGCATTAACGTTAGGATAAGAGGTTAAAGTTAGGCGCACGGTGAGGTTTACGTGTTAAGGGGAGAAATAGGAACAGGGTTGGGTGTTATGTTCAGGGTTAGGGTTATCTGTTAAAGGTATTGTTTATGCTTAGCGCACGGGCCCTGTCTGCATTAGGCGGGCGGGGGGAGTTTAGGGGGCTGGGATTGTACCCGGGAACCCACTCTATCATACTCTGGGTATGGGCCCGTGGGTTTCATGCAGGACACAGTGGTAGAGCCTCCTTTCACGCATGGCATGGGAGGATTGCAGGCTTTCTAAACTCTAAGAAAGCAAGAAGTCTGAGAATTAGATTTAGGGTTAGGATTCTGGTTAGGGTTAAGGATGAAGTTTAGTGTTAGGGTGAGGGCTTAGGGTTAGGGATTAGGGTTAGGGTTAAAGGTTACCCTTAGGTTTAACGGTTACACTTTGGTTTAGGGTTGAGGTTTACGGTTAGGGTTAAGATGAGGGGTTAGGGTTTGGTACAGGGTTAGGGTTAAGTGTTAGGTTTAGGGTTGAAGATTAGGATTAGGGTTAGGATTAAAGGTTAGCGTGAGAGTTAACGCTTAGGGTTAAGCTTAAGAGTTAGGGGTTAGGGTTAGGTTTAGGGTTAGTTTTAGGGTTAGAGTTATGTGCTATGGTTTGTGTTAGAGGTGAGGGTTGGGTTTACTGGTCACGGTTACGGTTACGTTTAGGGGGTAGCATTAGGGTTAGGGTTAGGTTTAAGGGATAGGATTAGGGTTAAGTGTTGGGCTTAGGGTTAGGGTTTAGTGTTAGGTTTATCATTAAGGATTAGGGTTAGAATCAGGGTTAAATGCTTGGGTGCGGGTAATGGTTAGGGTCAGGGTTAAGGTTCACGGATAGGGTTAGTGTTAAGGGTTACTGGTAGGTTTAGGGTTCAGGGTTAGTGTTAGCATTAGGGCTTAAGGTTAGGATAAGGCGGTAGGTTAGATTTAGGGTTAGATCTAGGCGTTACGGTAAGGGCTAGCGTTAGGGTTAAAGGTAGGGTTAGGTTTAATGCTTAGGATTAGGGTTAGGGTTTGGGGTTTAAGTAAGTGTTAGGGGTTAGGTTTAAGGTTCCAAGGTTAGGGTTATTTTTAGCTGTAGTGTTAGGGTTAGGGATAAGGGATCCCATTAGCATTAAGGGTCTTCCTTACTGTAGGGTTAAGGGTTAGACTTAGAGTTAAAGGTTAAGGTTAGGGTCAGGGTTAAGATTTAGGATGAGGGTTAACGGTTAGGGTAAAGGTTAAGCGTTAGGGTTAGGGATTAGTGATTAGGGTTTTTGGTTAGTGTTAGGGTTAGCGGTTAGGAGTTAGTGTTTTATGAAGGGGTATGGTTAGAATCAGGATTGGGGTTAGAGTTAGGGTGAGGTATAGGGGTTAGGTTTAGGGGTTAGTTTTAGGGTAAAAGGATAGGATTAGGGTTACGGGTTGGGCTTAGGTTTAGGGTTAAAGTTTACTGCTAGGGTTAGGGATAGGGTTCAGGGTTAGCTTTAGGGGTTCTGGTTAGGGTTAGGTGTTAGGTTAGTGTCAGGGTTAGGTCTAGTCGTGAGGGTAAGGTTTAGGGTTAGCTTTAAGAGCTAGGGTTAGGTTTAATGGTTAGGATTAGGATTAGGGTTAAGGGTTAGGGTAAGGCTTAGGGGTTAGGGTGCAGGGTTAGGGTTTTTGTTAGGCATAGCGTTGGGTTTAGAAGTAAGGGTTACTGTCAGTGTTAGGGTTGTAGGTAGGGTTACGGTTACGGTTAGCGGTTTAGAATTAGGGTTAGGGATTAGGTGTCACAGTGATGACTAGGAGATAGGGTTAGAATTATGGGATAGGGGTTGTTCTCAGGAAATGGGTTATGCATTAACGTTAGGATAAGAGAATAAAGTTAGGCGCACTGTGACGTTTACGTGTTAAGGGGAGAAATAGGAACAGGGTTGGGTGTTATGTTCAGGGTTAGGGTTATCTGTTAAAGGTATTGTTTATGCTTAGCGCACGGGCCCTGTCTGCATTAGGCGGGCGGGGGGAGTTTAGGGGGCTGGGATTGTACCCAGGAACCCACTCTATCATAGTCTGGGTATGGGCCCGTGGGTTTCATGCAGGACACAGTGGTAGAGCCTCCTTTCACGCATGGCATGGGAGGATTGCAGGCTTTCTAAACTCTAAGGAAGCAAGAAAGTCTGAAAATTAGGTTTAGGGTTAGGATTCTGGTTAGGGTTAAGGATGAAGTTTAGTGTTAGTGTGAGGGCTTAGGGTTAGGGAATAGGGTTAGGGTTAAAGGTTACTCTTAGGTTTAAGGGTTACACTTTGGTTTAGGGTTGAGGTTTACGGTAGGGTTAAGATGAGGGGTTAGGGTTTGGTACAGGGCTAACGTTAAGTGTTAGGTTTAGGGTTGAAGATTAGGATTAGGGTTAGGATTAAAGGTTAGCGTGAGAGTTAACGCTTAGGGTAAGGTTAAGAGTTAGGGTTTAGGGTTAGGGTTAGGGTTAGGGTTAGTATTAGGGTTAGAGTTATGTGCTATGGTTTGTGTTAGGGGTTAGGGTTAGGTTTACTGGTCACGGTTAGGGTTAAGTTTAGGGGGTAGCATTAGGGTTAGGGTTAGGTTTAAGGGATAGGATAAGGGATAAGTGTTGGGTTAGGGTTAGGGTTTAGTGTTAGGGTTAGCATTAAGGATTAGGGTTAGGGTCAGGGTTAAATGTTTGGGTGCGGGTAATGGTTAGGGTCAGGGTTAAGGTTCACGGATAGGGTTAGTGTTAAGGATTACGGGTAGGTATAGGGTTCAGGGTTAGTGTTAGCATTAGTGCTTAAGGTTAAGATTAGGCGGTAGGTTAGATTTAGGGTTAGATCTAGGCGTTAGGGTAAGGGCTAGCGTTAGGGTTAAGAGATAGGGTTAGGTTTAATGCTTAGGATTAGGGTTAGGGTTTGGGGTTAAAGTAAGTGTTAGGGGTTAGGTTTAAGGATCCAAGGTTAGGGTTATTTTTAGCTGTAGTGTTAGGGTTAGGGATAAGGGATCCCATTAGCATTAAGGGTCTTCCTTCCTGTAGCATTAAGGGTTAGGCTTAGAGTTAAAGGTTAGGGTCAGTGTTAAGATTTAGGGTGAGGGTTAACGGTTAGGGTAAAGGTTAAGCGTTAGGGTTAGGGATTAGTGATTAGGGTTTTTGGTTAGTGTTAGGGTTAGCGGTTAGGAATTAGTGTTTTATGAAGGGGTATGGTTAGAATTAGGATTGGGGTTAGAGTTAGGGTGAGGTATAGGGGTTAGGTTTAGGGGTTAGTTTTAGGGTAAAAGGATAGGATTAGGGTTATGGGTTGGGCTTAGGTTTAGGGTTAAAGTTTACTGCTGGGGTTAGGGATAGGGTTCAGGGTTAGCTTTAGGGGTTCTGGTTAGGGTTAGGTGTTAGGTTAGTGTCAGGGTTAGGTCTAGTCGTGAGGGTAAGGTTTAGGGTTAGCTTTAAGAGCTAGGGTTAGGTTTAATGGTTAGGATTAGGATTAGGGTTAAGGGTTAGGGTAAGGCTTAGGGGTTAGGGTGAAGGGTTAGGGTTCTTGTTAGGCATAGCGTTGGGGTTAGAAGTAAGGGTTACTGTCAGTGTTAGGGTTGTAGGTAGGGTTACGGTTAGGGTTAGCGGTTTAGAATTAGGGTTAGGGATTAGGTGTCACAGTGATGACTAGGAGATAGGGTTAGAATTATGGGATAGGGGTTGTTGTCAGGAAATGGGTTATGCATTAACGTTAGGATAAGAGGTTAAAGTTAGGCGCACGGTGAGGTTTACGTGTTAAGGGGAGAAATAGGAACAGGGTTGGGTGTTATGTTCAGGGTTAGGGTTATCTGTTAAAAGGTATTGTTTATGCTTAGCGCACGGGCCCTGTCTGCATTAGGCGGGCGGGGGGAGTTTAGGGGGCTGGGATTGTACCCGGGAACCCACTCTATCATACTCTGGGTATGGGCCCGTGGGTTTCATGGAGGACACAGTGGTAGAGCCTCCTTACACGCATGGCATGGGAGGATTGCAGGCTTTCTAAACTCTAAGAAAGCAAGAAGTCTGAGAATTAGATTTAGGGTTAGGATTATGGTTAGGGTTAAGGATGAAGTTTAGTGTTAGGGTGAGGGCTTAGGGTTAGGGATTAGGGTTAGGGTTAAAGGTTACTCTTAGGTTTAATGGTCACACTTTGGTTTAGGGTTGAGGTTTACGGGTAGGGTTAAGATGAGGGGTTAGGGTTTGGTACAGGGTTAGGGTTAAGTGTTAGGTTTAGGGTTGAAGATTAGGATTAGGGTTAGGATTAAAGGTTAGCGTGAGAGTTAATGCTTAGGGTTAAGGTTAAGAGTTAGGGTTTAGAGTTAGAGTTACGGTTAGCTTTAGGGTTAGAGTTATGTGCTATGGTTTGTGTTAGAGGTTAGGGTTAGGTTTACTGGTCACGGTTAGGGTTACGTTTAGGGGGTAGCATTAGGGTTAGGGTTAGCGTTAGGGTTAGGGGATAGGATTAGGGATAAGTGTTGGGCTTAGGGTTAGGGTTTAGTGTTAGGGTTAGCATTAAGGATTAGGGTTAGGGTCAGGGTTAAATGCTTGGGTGCGGGTAATGGTTAGGGTCAGGGTTAAGGTTCACGGATAGGGTTAGTGTTAAGTGTTACGGGTAGGTTTAGGGTTCAGGGTTAGAGTTAGCATTAGGGCTTAGGATAGGATTAGGCGGTACGTTAGACTTAGGGTTAGATCTAGGCCTTAGGATAAGGGCTAGCGTTAGGGTTAAGAGATAGGGTTAGGTTTAATGCTTAGGATTAGGGTTAGGGTTTGGGGTTAAAGTAAGTGTTAGGGGTTAGTTTTAAGGATCAAAGATTAGGGTTATTTTTAGCTGTAGTGTTAGGGTTAGGGATAAGGGATCCCATTAGCATTAAGGGTCTTCCTTACTGTAGGGTTAAGGGTTAGGCTTAGAGTTAAAGGTTAAGGTTAGGGTCAGTATTAAGATTTAGGGTGAGGGTTAACGGTTAGGGTAAAGGTTAAGCGTAAGAGTTAGGGATTAGTGAGTAGGGTTTTTGGTTAATGTTAGGGTTAGCGGTTAGGAGTTAGTGTTTTATGAAGGGGTATGGTTAGAATTAGGATTGGGGTTAGAGTTAGGGTGAGGTATAGGAGTTAGGTTTAGGGGTTAGTTTTAGGGTAAAAGTATAGGATTAGGGTTTCGGGTTGGGCTTAGGCTTAGGGTTAAAGTTACTGCTAGGGTTAGCGATAGGGTTCAGGGTTAGCTTTAGGGGTTCTGGTTAGGGTTAGGTGTTAGGTTAGTGTCAGGGTTAGGTCTAGTCGTGAGGGTAAGGTTTAGGGTTAGCTTTAAGAGCTAGGGTTAGGTTTAATGGTTAGGATTAGGATTAGGGTTAAGGGTTAGGGTAAGGCTTAGGGGTTAGGGTGAAGGGTTAGGGTCAAGGGTTAGGGTTTTTGTTAGGCATAGCGTTGTGGTTACAAGTAAGGATTACTGTCAGTGTTAGGGTTGTAGGTAGGGTTACGGTTAGGGTTAGCGGTTTAGAATTAGGGTTAGGGATTAGGTGTCACAGTGATGACTAGGAGATAGGGTTAGAATTATGGGATAGGGGTTGTTCTCAGGAAATGGGTTATGCATTAACGTTAGGATAAGAGGTTAAAGTTAGGCGCACGGTGAGGTTTACGTGTTAAGGGGAGAAATAGGAACAGGGTTGGGTGTTATGTTCAGGGTTAGGGTTATCTGTTAAAGGTATTGTTTATGCTTAGCGCACGGGCCCTGTCTGCATTGGGCGGGCGTTGGGAGTTTAGGGGGCTGGGATTGTACCCGGGAACCCACTCTATCATACTCTGGGTATGGGCCCGTGGGTTTCATGCAGGACGCAGTGGAAGAGCCTCCTTACACGCATGGCATGGGAGGATTGCAGGCTTTCTAAACTCTAAGAAAGCAAGAAGTCTGAGAATTAGATTTAGGGTTAGGATTCTGGTTAGGGTTAAGGATGAAGTTTAGTGTTAGGGTGAGGGCTTAGGGTTAGGGATTAGGGTTAGGGTTAAAGGTTACCCTTAGGTTTAACGGTTACACTTTGGTTTAGGGTTGAGGTTTACGGTTAGGGTTAAGATGAGGTGTTAGGGTTTTGTACAGGGTTAGGGTTAAGTGTTAGGTTTAGGGTTGAAAATTAGGATTAGGGTTAGGATTAAAGGTTAGCGTGAGAGTTAACGCTTAGGGTTAAGGTTAAGGGTTAGGGTTTAGGTTTAGGGTTAGGGTTAGTTTTAGAGTTAGAGTTATGTGCTATGGTTTGTGTTAGAGGTTAGGGTTAGGTTTACTGGTCACGGCTAGGGTTAGGTTTAGGGGGTAGCATTAGGGTTAGGCTTATGGTTAGGGTTAAGGGATAGGATTAGGGATAATTGTTGGGCTTAGGGTTACGGTTTAGTGTTAGGGTTATCATTAAGGATTAGGGGTAGGGTCAGGGTTAAATGCTTGGGTGCGGGTAATGGTTAGGGTCAGGGTTAAGGTTCACGGATAGGGTTAGTGTTAAGGGTTACGGGTAGGTTTAGGGTTCAGGGTTAGAGTTAGCATTAGGGCTTAAGGTTAGGATTAGGTGGTAGGTTACAATTAGGGTTAGATCTAGGCGTTAGGGTAAGGGCTAGCGTTAGGGTTAAGAGATAGGGTTAGGTTTAATGCTTAGGTTTAGGGTTAGGGTTTGGGGTTAAAGTAAGTGTTAGGGGTTAGGTTTCAGGATCAAAGGTTAGGGTTATTTTTAGCTGTAGTGTTAGGGTTAGGGATAAGGGATCCCATTAGCATTAAGGGTCTTCCTTACTGTAGGGTTAAGGGTTAGGCTTAGAGTTAAAGTTTAAGGTTAGGGTCAGTGTTAAGATTTAGGGTGAGGGTTAACGGTTAGGGTAAAGGTTAAGCGTTAGGGTTAGGGATTAGTGATTAGGGATTTTGGTTAGTGTTAGGGTTAGCGGTTAGGAGTTAGTGTTTTATGAAGGGGTATGGTTAGAATTAGGATTGGGGTTAGAATTAGGGTGACGTATAGGGGTTAGGTTTAGGGGTTAGTTTTAGGGTAAAAGGATAGGATTAGGGTTACGGGTTGGGCTTAGGTTTTGGGTTAAAGTTTACTGCTAGGGTTAGGGATAGGGTTCAGGCTTAGCTTTAGGGTTTCTGGTTAGTGTTAGGTGTTAGGTTAGTGTCAGGGTTAGGTCTAGTCGTGAGGGTAAGGTTTAGGGTTAGCTTTAAGAGCTAGGGTTAGGTTTAATGGTTAGGATTAGGATTAGGGTCAAGGGTTAGGGTAAGGCTTAGGGGTTAGGGTGAAGGGATAGGGTCAAGTGTTAGGGTTTTTGTTAGGCATAGCGTTGGGGTTAGAAGTAAGGGTTACTGCCAGTGTTAGGGTTGTAGGTAGGGTTACGGTTAGGGTTAGCGGTTTAGAATTAGGGTTAGGGATTAGGTGTCACAGTGATGACTAGGAGATAGGGTTAGAATTATGGGATAGGGGTTGTTCTCAGGAAATGCGTTATGCATTGACATTACGATAAGAGGTTAAAGTTAGGCGCACGGTGAGGTTTACGTGTTAAGGGGAGAAATAGGAACAGGGTTGGGTGTTATGTTCAGGGTTAGGGTTATCTGTTAAAGGTATTGATTATGCTTAGCGCACGGGCCCTGTCGGCATTAGGCGGGCGGGAGGAGTTTAGGGGGCTGGGATTGTACCCGGGAACCCACTCTATCATACTCTGGGTATGGGCCCGTGGGTTTCATGCAGGACACAGTGGTAGAGCCTCCTTTCACGCATGGCATGGGAGGATTGCAGGCTTTCTAAACTCTAAGAAAGCAAGAAGT
>NW_027182918.1:480000-485000 GCF_041146395.1 Eulemur rufifrons | reverse complement strand
CCGGGAACCCTCTCTATCATACTCTGGGTATGGGCCCGTGGGTTTCATGCAGGACACAGTGGTAGAGCCTCCTTTCACGCATGGCATGGGAGGATTGCAGGCTTTCTAAACTCTAAGAAAGCAAGAAGTCTGAGAATGAGATTTAGGGTTGGATTATGGTTAGGGTTAAGGATGAAGTTTAGTGTTAGGGTGAGGGCTTAGGGTTAGGGATTAGGGTTAGGGTTAAAGGTTACTCTTAGGTTTAACGGTTACACTTTGGTTTAGGGTTGAGGTTTACGGTTAGTGTTAAGATGAGCGGTTAGGGTTTGGTACAGGGTTAGGGTTAAGTGTTAGGTTTAGGGTTGAAGATTAGGATTAGGGTTAGGATTAAAGGTTAGCGTGAGAGTTAACACTTAGGGTTAAGGTTAAGAGTTAGGGTTTATGGTTAGGGTTAGGGTTATGGTTAGTTTTAGGGTTAGAGTTATGTGCTATGATTTGTGTTAGAGGTTAGGGTTAGGTTTACTGGGCACGGATAGGGTTACGTTTAGGGGTTAGCATTAGGGTTAGGGTTAGGGTTAAGGGATAGGATTAGGGTTAAGTTTTGGGCTTAGGGTTAGGGTTTAGTCTTAGGGTTAGCATTAAGGATTAGGGTTAGGGTCAGGGTTAAATGCTTGGGTGCGGGTAATGGTTAGGGTCAGGGTTAAGGTTCACGGATAGGGTTAGTGTTAAGGGTTATGGGTAGGTTTAGGGTTCAGGGTTAGAGTTAGCATTAGGGCTTAAGGTTAGGATTAGGCGGTAGATTAGATTTAGGGTTAGATCTAGGCGTTAGGGTAAGGGCTAGCGTTAGGGTTAAGAGATAGGGTTAGGTTTAATGCTTATTATTAGGGTTAGGGTTTGGGGTTAAAGTAAGTGCTAGGGGTTAGGTTTCAGGATCCAAGGTTAGGGTTATTTTTAGCTGTAGTGTTAGGGTTAGGGATAAGGGATCCCATTAGCATTAAGGGTCTTCCTTACTGTAGGATTAAGGGATAGGCTTAGAGTTAAAGGTTAAGGTTATGTTCAGTGTTAAGATTTAGGGTGAATGTTAACAGTTAGGGTAAAGGTTAAGCGTTAGGGTTAGGGATTAGTGATTAGGGTTTTTGGTTAGTGTTAGGGTTAGCGGTTAGGAGTTAGTGTTTTATGAAGGGGTATGGTTAGAATTAGGATTGGGGTTAGAGTTAGCGTGAGGTGTAGGGGTTAGGTTTAGGGGTTAGTTTTAGGGTAAAAGGATAGGATTAGGGTTTCGGGTTGGGCTTAGGTTTAGGGTTAAAGTTTACTGCTAGGGTTAGGGATAGGGTTCAGGGTTAGCTTTAGGGGTTCTGGTTAGGGTTAGGTGTTAGGTTAGTGTCAGGGTTAGGTCTAGTCGTGAGGGTAAGGTTTAGGGTTAGCTTTAAGAGCTAGGGTTAGGTTTAATGGTTAGGATTAGGATTAGGGTTAAGGTTTAGGGTAAGGCTTAGGGGTTAGGGTGAAGGGTTAGGGTCAAGGGTTAGGGTTTTTGTTAGGCATTGCGTTGGGGTTACAAGTAAGGGTTACTGTCAGTGTTAGGGTTGTAGGTAGGGTTACGGTTAGGGTTAGCGGTTTAGAATTAGGGTTAGGGATTAGGTGTCACAGTGATGACTAGGAGATAGGGTTAGAATTATGGGATAGGGGTTGTTCTCAAGAAATGGGTTATGCATTAACGTTAGGATAAGAGGTTAAAGTTAGGCGCACGGGGAGGTTTACGTGTTAAGGGGAGAAATAGGAACAGGGTTGGGTGTTATGTTCAGGGTTAGGGTTATCTGTTAAAGGTATTGTTTATGCTTAGCGCACGGGCCCTGTCTGCATTAGGCGGGGGGGGGGGAGTTTAGGGGGCTGGGATTGTACCCGGGAACCCACTCTATCATACCCTGGGTATGGGTCCGTGGGTTTCATGCAGGACACAGTGGTAGAGCCTCTTTTCACGCATGGCATGGGAGGATTGCAGGCTTTCTAAACTCTAAGAAAGCAAGAATTCTGAGAATTAGATTTAGGGTTAGGAATATGGTTAGGGTTAAGGATGAAGTTTCGTGTTAGGGTGAGGGCTTAGGGTTAGGGATTAGGGTTAGGGTTAAAGGTTACTCTTAGGTTTAACAGTTCCACTCTGGTTTAGGGTTGAGGTTTACGGTTAGGGTTAAGATGAGGGGTTAGGGTTTGGTACAGGGTTAGAGTTAAGTATTAGGTTTAGTGTTGAAGATTAGGATTAGGGTTAGGATTAAAGGTTAGCGTGAGAGTTAACGCTTAGGGTTAAGGTTAAGAGTTAGGGTTTATGGTTAGGTTTAGGGTTAGTGTTAGTTTTAGGGTTAGAGTTATGTGCTATGGTTTGTGTTAGCGGTTAGGGTTAGGTTTACTGGTGACGGTTAGGGTTACGTTTAGGGGTTAGCATTAGGGTTAGGGTTAGGGTTAAGGGATAGTATTAGGGTTAAGTGTTGGGCTTAGGGTTAGGGTTTAGTGTTAGGGTTAGCATTAAGGATTAGTGTTTAGGGTCAGGGTTAAATGCTTGGGTGCGGGTAATGGTTAGGGTTAGGGTTAAGGTTCACGGATAGGGTTAGTGTTAAGGGTTACGGGTAGGTTTAGGGTTCAGGGTTAGAGTTAGCATTATGACTTAAGTTTAGGATTAGGAGGTAGGTTAGATTTAGGGTTAGATCTAGGCGTTAGGGTAAGGGCTCGGGTTTGGGTTAAGAGATAGGGTTAGGCTTAATGCATAGGATTAGGGTTAGGGTTTGGGGTTAAAGTAAGTGTTAGGGGTTAGGTTTGAGGATCCAAGGTTAGGGTTATTTTTAGCTGTAGTGTTAGGGTTAGGGATAAGGGATCCCATTAGCATTAAGGGTCTTCCTTACTGTAGGGTTAAGGGTTAGGCTTAGAGTTAAAGGTTAAGGTTAGGGTCAGCGTTAAGATTTAGGGTGAGGGTTAACGGTTAGGGTAAAGGTTAAGCGTTAGGGTTAGGGATTAGTGATTAGGGTTTCTGGTTAGTGTTAGGGTTAGCGGTTAGGAGATAGTGTTTTATGAAGGGGTATGGTTAGAATTAGGATTGGGGTTAGAGTTAGGGTGAGGTATAGGGGTTAGGTTTAGGGGTTAGTTTTAGGGTAAAAGGATAGGATTAGGGTTACGGTTTGGGCTTAGGTTTAGGGTTAAAGTTTACTGCTAGGCTTAGGGATAGGGTTCAGGCTTAGCTTTAGGGGTTCTGGTTAGGGTTAGGTGTTAGGTTAGTGTCAGGGTTAGGTCTAGTCGTGAGGGTAAGGTTTAGGGTTAGCTTTAAGAGCTAGTGTTAGGTTTAATGGTTAGGATTAGGATTAGGGTTAAGGGTTAGGGTAAGGCTTAGAGGTTAGGGTGAAGGGTTAGGGTCAAGGGTTAGGGTTTTTGTTAGGCATAGCGTTGGGGTTAGAAGTAAGCGTTACTGTCAGTGTTAGGGTTGTAGGTAGGGATACGGTTAGGGTTAGCGGTTTAGAATTAGGGTTAGGGATTAGGTGTCACATTGATGACTAGGAGATAGGGTTATTATTATGGAATAGGGGTTTTTCTCAGGAAATGGGTTATGCATTAACGTTAGGATAAGAGGTTAAAGTTAGGCGCACGGTGAGGTTTACGTGTTAAGGGGAGAAAGAGGAACAGGGTTGGGTGTTATGTTCAGGGTTAGGGTTATCTGTTAAAGGTATTGTTTATGCTTAGCGCACGGGCTCTGTCAGCATTAGGCGGGCGGGGGGAGTTTAGGGGGCTGGGATTGTACCCGGGAACCCACTCTATCATACTCTGGGTATGGGCCCGTGGGTTTCATGGAGGACACAGTGGTAGAGCCTCCTTTCACGCATGTCATGGGAGGATGGCAGGCTTTCTAAACTCTAAGAAAGCAAGAAGTCTGAGAATGAGATTTAGGATAGGATTGTGGTTAGGGTTAAGGATGAAATTTAGTGTTAGGGTGAGGGCTTAGGGTTAGGGATTAGGGTTAGGGTTAAAGGCTATTCTTAGGTTTAACGGCTACACTTTGGTTTAGGGTTGAGGTTTACGGTTAGGGTTAAGATGAGGGGTTACGGTTTGGTACAGGGTTAGGGTTAAGTGTTAGGTTTAGGGTTGAAGATTAGGATTAGGGTTAAGATTAAATGTTAGCGTGAGAGTTAACGCTTAGTGTTAAGGTTAAGAGTTAGGGTTTAGGGTTAGGGTTGGGGTTAGGTTTAGTTTTAGGGTTAGAGTTATGTGCTATGGTTTGTGTTAGAGGTTAAGGTTAGGTTTACTGGTCACGGTTAGGGTTACGTTTAGGGGTTTGCGTTAGGGTTAGGCTTAAGGGATAGGATTAGGGTTAAGTGTTGGGCTTAGGGTTAGGGTTTGGTGTTTGTGTTGTCATTAAGGATTAGGGGTAGGGTCAGGGTTAAATGCTTGGGTGCGGGTAATGGTTAGGGTCAGGGTTAAGGTTCACGGATAGGGTTAGTGTTAAGGGTTACGGGTAGGTTTAGGGTTCAGGGTTAGAGTTAGCATTAGGGCTTAAGGTTAGGATTAGGCGGTAGGTTCGATTTAGGGTTAGATCTAGGCGTTAGGGTAAGGGCTAGCGTTAGGGTTGAGAGATAGGTTTAGGTTTAATGCTTAGGATTAGGGTTAGGGTTTGGGTTTAAAGTAAGTGTTAGGGGTTAGGTTTAAGGATCCAAGCTTAGGGTTATTTTTAGCTGTAGTGTTAGGGTTAGGGATAAGGGATCCCATTAGCATTAAGGGTCTACCTTACTGTAGGGTTAAGGGTTAGGCTTACAGTTAAAGGTTAAGGTTAGGGTCAGTGTTAGGATTTAGGGTGAGGGTTAACGGTTAGGGTAAAGGTTAAGTGTTAGGGTTAGGGATTAGTGATTAGGGTTTTTGGTTAGTGTTAGGTTAGCGGTTAGTGTTTTATGAAGGGGTATGGTTAGAATTAGGATTGGGGTTAGAGTTAGGGTGAGGTATAGGGGTTAGGTTTAGGGGTTAGTTTTAGGGTAAAAGGATAGGATTAGGGT
>NW_027182918.1:467500-470000 GCF_041146395.1 Eulemur rufifrons | reverse complement strand
GGATTGCAGGCTTTCTAAACTCTAAGAAAGCAAGAAGTCTGAGAATTAGATTTAGGGTTAGGATTATGGTTAGGGTTAAGGATGAAGTTTAGTGTTAGGGTGAGGGCTTAGGGTTAGGGCTTAGGGTTAGGGTTAAAGGTTACTCTTAGGTTTAACGGTTACACTTTGGTTTAGGGTTGAGGTTTACGGTTAGGGTTAAGATGAGGGGTTAGGGTTTGGTACAGGGTTAGGGTTAAGTGTTAGGTTTAGGGTTGAAGATTAGGATTAGGGTTAGGATTAAAGGTTAGCGTGAGAATTAACGCTTAGGGTTAAGGTTAAGAGTTAGGGTTCAGGGTTAGGGTTAGGGATAGGGTTAGTTTCAGTTAGTTTAGTGCTATGGTTTGTGTTAGAGGTTAGGGTTAGGTTTACTGGTCACGGTTAGGGTTACGTTTAGGGGTTAGCATTAGGGTTAGGGTTAAGGGATAGGATTAGGGATAAGTGTTGGGCTTAGGGTTAGGGTTTAGTGTTAGGGTTATCATTAAGGATTAGGGGTAGTGTCAGGGATAAATGCTTTGGTGCGGGTAATGGTTAGGGTCAGGGTTAAGGTTGACGGATAGGGTTAGTGTTAAGGGTTACGGGTAGGTTTAGGGTTCAGGGTTAGAGTTAGCATTAGGGCTTAAGGTTAGGATTAGGCGGTAGGTTAGATTTAGGGTTAGATCTAGGCGTTAGGGTAAGGGCTAGCGTTAGGGTTAAGAGATAGGGTTAGGTTTAATGCTTAGGATTAGGGTTACGGTTTGGGGTTAAAGTAAGTGTTAGGGGTTAGGTTTAAGGATCAAAGGTTAGGGTTATTTTTAGCTGTAGTGTTAGTGTTAGGGATAAGGGATCCCATTAGCATTAAGGGTCTTCCTTACTGTAGGGTTAAGGGTTAGGCTTAGAGTTAAAGGTTAAGGTTAGGGTCAGTGTTAAGATTTGGGGTAGGGTTAACGGTTAGGGTAAAGGTTAAGCGTTAGGGTTAGGGATTAGTGATTAGGGTTTTTGGTTACTGTTAGGGTTAGCGGTTAGGAGTTAGTGTTTTATGAAGGGGTATGGTTAGAATTAGGATTGGGGTTAGAGTTAGGGTGAGGTATAGGGGTTAAGTTTAGGGTAAAAGGATAGGATTAGGGTTACGGGTTGGGCTTAGGTTTAGGGTTAAAGTTTACTGCTAGGGTTAGGGATAGGGTTCAGGGTTAGCTTTAGGTGTCTGGTTAGGGTCAGGTGTTAGGTTAGTGTCAGGGTTAGGTCTAGTCGTGAGGGTAAGGTTTAGGGTTAGCTTTAAGAGCTAGGGTTAGGTTTAATGGTTAGGATTAGGATTAGGGTTAAGGGTTAGGGTAAGGCTTAGGGGTTAGGGTGAAGGGTTAGGGTCAAGGGTTATGGTTTTTGTTAGGCATAGCGTTGGGGTTAGAAGTAAGGGTTACTGTCAGTGTTAGGGTTGTAGGTAGGGTTACGGTTAGGGTTAGCGATTTAGAATTAGGGTTAGGGATTAGGTGTCACAGTGATGACTAGGAGATAGGGTTAGAATTATGGGATAGGGGTTGTTGTCAGGAAATGGGTTATGCATTAACGTTAGGATAAGAGGTTAAAGTTAGGCGCACGGTGAGGTTTACGTGTTAAGGGGAGAAATAGGAACAGGGTTGGGTGTTATGTTCAGGGTTAGGGTTATCTGTTAAAGGTATTGTTTATGCTTAGCGCACGGGCCCTGTCTGCATTAGGCGGGCGGGGGGAGTTTAGGGGGCTGCGATTGTACCCGGGAACCCACTCTATCATACTCTGGGTATGGGCCCGTGGGTTTCATGCAGGACACAGTGGTAGAGCCTCCTTTCACGCATGGCATGGGAGGATGGCAGGCTTTCTAAACTCTAAGAAAGCAAGAAGTCTGAGAATTAGATTTAGGGGTAGGATTGTGGTTAGGGTTAAGGATGAAGTTTAGTGTTAGGGTGAGGGCTTAGGGTTAGGGATTAGGGTTAGGGTTAAAGGCTACTCTTAGGTTTAACGGTTACACTTTGGTTTAGGGTTCAGGTTTACGGTTAGGGTTAAGATGAGGGGTTAGGGTTTGGTACAGGGATAGAGTTAAGTGTTAGGTTTAGGGTTGAAGATTAGGATTAGGGTTAGGATTAAAGGTTAGCGTGAGAGTTAACGCTTAGTGTTAAGGTTAAGAGTTAGGGTTTAGGGTTAGGGTTGGGGTTAGGTTTAGTTTTAGGGTTAGAGTTATGTGCTATGGTTTGTATTAGAGGTTAAGGTTAGGTTTACTGGTCACGGTTAGGGTTACGTTTAGGGGTTTGCGTTAGGGTTAGGGTTAAGGGATAGGATTAGGGTTAAGTGTTGGGCTTAGGGTTAGGGTTTAGTGTTAGTGTTATCATTAAGGATTAGGGGTAGGGTCAGGGTTAAATGCTTGGGTGCGGGTAATGGTTAGGGTCAGGGTTAAGGTTCACGGATAGGGTTAGTGTTAAGGGTTACGGGTAGGTTTAGGGTTCAGGGTTAGAGT
>NW_027182918.1:385000-407500 GCF_041146395.1 Eulemur rufifrons | reverse complement strand
ACAGGCCCTGTCTGCATTAGGCAGCAGGGGGAGTTTAGGGGGCTGGGATTGTACCCGGGAACCCACTCTATCATACTCTGGGTATGGGCCCGTTTGTTTCATGCAGGACACAGTGGTAGAGCCTCCTTTCACGCATGGCATGGGAGGATTGCAGGCTTTCTAAACACTAGGAAAGCAAGAAGTCTGAGAATTAGATTTAGGGTTAGGATTATGGTTAGGGTTAAGGATGAAGTTTAGTGTTAGGCTGAGGGCTTAGGGTTAGGGATTAGGGTTAGGGTTAAAGGTTACTCTTAGGTTTAACGGTTACACTTTGGTTTAGGTTTGAGGTTTACGGTTAGGGTAAAGATGAGGGGTTAGGGTTTGGTACAGGGTTAGGGTTAAGTGTTAGGTTTAGGGTTGAAGATTAGGATTAGGGTTAGGATTAAAGGTTAGCGTGAGAGTTAACGCTTAGGGTTAAGGTTAAGAGTTAGGGTTTAGGGTTAGGTTTAGGGTTAGGGTTAGTTTTAGGGTTAGAGTTATGTGCTATGGTTTTGTTAGAGGTTAGGGTTAGGTTTACTGGTCACGGTTAGGGTTACGTTTAGGGGGTAGCATTAGGGTTAGGGTTAGGGTTAGGGTTAAGGGATAGGATTAGGGTTAAGTGTTGGGCTTAGGGTTAGGGTTTAGTGTTAGGGTTAGCATTAAGGATTAGGGTTAGGGTCAGGGTTAAATGCTTGGGTGCGGGTAATGGTTAGGGTCAGGGTTAAGGTTGACGAATAGGGTTAGTGTTAAGGGTTACGGGTAGGTTTAGGGTTCAGGGTTAGAGTTAGCATTAGGGCTTAAGGTTAGGATTAGGCGGTAGGTTCGATTTAGGGTTAGATCTAGGCGTTAGGGTAAGGGCTAGCGTTAGGGTTAAGAGATAGGGTTAGGTTTAATGCTTAGGATTAGGGTTAGGGTTTGGGGTTAAAGTAAGTGTTAGGGGTTAGGTTTAAGGATGCAAGGTTTGGGTTATTTTTAGCTGTAGTGTTAGGGTTAGGGATAAAGGATCCCATTAGCATTAAGGGTCTTCCTTAATGTAGGGTTAAGGGTTAGGCTCAGAGTTAAAGGTAAGGTTAGGGTCAGTGTTAAGATTTAGGGTGAGGGTTAACGGTTAGGGTAAAGGTTAAGCGTTAGGGTTAGGTATTAGTGATTAGGGTTTTTGGTTAGTGTTACGGTTAGCGGTTAGGAGTTAGTGTTTTATGAAGGGGTATGGTTAGAATTAGGATTGGGGTTAGAGTTAGGGTGAGGTATAGGGGTTAGGTTTAGGGGTTAGTTTTAGGGTAAAAGGATAGGATTAGGGTTACGGGTTGGGCTTAGTTTAGGGTTAAAGTTTATTGCTAGGGTTCGCGATAGGGTTCAGGGTTAGCTTTAGGGGATCTGGTTAGGGTTAGGTGTTAGGTTAGTGTCAGGGTTACGTCTAGTCGTGAGGGTAAGGTTTAGGGTTAGCTTTAAGAGCTAGGGTTAGGTTTAATGGTTAGGATTAGGATTAGGGTTAAGGGTTAGGGTAAGGCTTAGGGTTAGGGTGAAGGGTTAGGGTCAAGGGTTAGGGTTTTTGTTAGGCATAGCGTTGGGGTTAGAAGTAAGGGTTACTGTCAGTGTTAGAGTTGTAGGTAGGGTTACGGTTAGGGTTAGTGGTTTGGAATTAGGGTTAGGGATTAGGTGTCACAGTGATGACTAGGAGATAGGGTTAGAATTATGGGATAGGGGTTGTTCTCAGGAAATGGGTTATGCATTAACGTTAGGATAAGAGGTTAAAGTTAGGCGCACGGTGAGGTTTACGTGTTAAGGGGAGAAATAGGAACAGGGTTGGGTGTTACGTTCAGAGTTAGGGTTATCTGTTAAAGGTTTTGTTTATGCTTAGCGCACTGGCACTGTCTGCATTAGGCGGGCGGGGGGATTTTAGGGGCCTGGGATTGTACCCGGGAACCCACTCTATCATACTCTGGGTATGGGCCCGTGGGTTTCATGCAGGACGCAGTGGTAGAGCCTCCTTTCACGCATGGCATGGGAGGATGGCAGGCTTTCTAAACTCTAAGAAAGCAAGAAGTCTGAGAATTAGATTTAGGGTTAGGATTATGGTTAGGGTTAAGGATGAAGTTTAGTGTTAGGGTGAGGGCTTAGGGTTAGGCATTAGGGTTAGGGTTAAAGGTTACTCTTAGGTTTAATGGTTACACTTTGGTTTAGGGTTGAGGTTTACGGTTAGGGTTAAGATGAGGGGTTAGGGTTTGGTACAGGGTTAGGGTTAAGTGTTAGGTTTAGGGTTGAAGATTAGGATTAGGGTTAGGATTAAAGGTTAGCGTGAGAGATAACGCTTAGGGTTAAGGTTCAGTGTAAGGGTTTAGGGTTAGGGTTAGGGTTAGCGTTAGTTTTAGGGTTAGAGTTATGTGCTATGGTTTGTGTTAGAGGTTAGGGTTAGGTTTACTGGTCACGGTTAGGGTTACGTTTAGGGGGTAGCATTAGGGTTAGGGTTAGGGTTAGGGTTATGGGATAGGATTAGGGATAAGTGTTGGGCTTAGGGTTAGGGTTTAGTGTTAGGGTTAGCATTAAGGATTAGGGTTAGGGTCAGGGTTAAATGCTTGGGTGCGGGTAATGGTTAGGGTCAGGGTTAAGGTTCACGGATAGGGTTAGTGTTAAGGGTTACGGGTAGGTTTAGGGTTCAGGGTTAGTGTTAGCATTAGTGCTTAAGGTTAGGATTAGGCGGTAGGTTAGATTTAGGGTTAGATCTAGGCGTTAGGGTAAGGGCTAGCGTTAGGGTTAAGAAATAGGGTTAGGTTTAAGGCTTAGGATTAGGGTTAGGGTTTGGGGTTAAAGTAAGTGTTAGGGGTTAGGTTTAAGGATCCAAGGTTAGTGTTATTTTTAGCTGTAGTGTTAGGGTTAGGGATAAGGGATCCCATTAGCATTAAGGGTCTTCCTTACTGTAGGGTTAAGGGTTAGGCTTAGAGTTAAAGGTTAAGGTTAGGGTCAGGGTTAAGATTTAGGGTGAGGGTTAACGGTTCGGGTAAAGGTTAAGCGTTAGGGTTAGGGATTAGTGATTAGGGTTTTTGGTTAGTGTTAGGGTTAGCGGTTAGGAGTTAGTGTTTTATGAAGGGGTATGGTTAGAATTAGGACTGGGTTTAGAGTTAGGGTGAGGTATAGGGGTTAGGTTTAGGGGTTAGTTTTAGGGTAAAAGGATAGGATTAGGGTTACGGGTTGGGCTTAGGTTTCGGGTTAAAGTTTACTGCTGGGGATAGGGATAGGATTCAGGGTTAGCTTTAGGGGTTCTGGTTAGGGTTAGGTGTTAGGTTAGTGTCAGGGTTAGGTCTAGTCGTGAGGGTAAGGTTTAGGGTTAGCTTTAAGAGCTAGGGTTAGGTTTAATGGTTAGGATTAGGATTAGGGTTAAGGGTTAGGGTAAGGCTTAGGGGTTAGGGTGAAGGGTTAGGGTCCAGGGTTAGGGTTTTTGTTAGGCATAGCGTTGCGGTTAGAAGTAAGGTTTACTGTCAGTGTTAGGGTTGTAGGTAGGGTTACGGTTAGGGTTAGCGGTTTAGAATTAGGGTTAGGGACTAGGTGTCACAGTGATGACTAGGAGATAGGGTTAGAATTATGGGATGGGGTTGTTCTCAGGAAATGGGTTATGCATTAACGTTAGGATAAGAGGTTAAAGTTAGGCGCACGGTGAGGTTTACGTGTTAAGGGTAGAAATAGGAACAGGGTTCGGTGTTATGTTCAGGGTTAGGGTTATCTGTTAAAGGTATTGTTTATGCTTAGCGCACGGGCCCTGTCTGCATTAGGAGGGCTGGGGGACTTTAGGGGGATGGGATTGTACCCGGGAACCCACTCTTTCATACTCTAGGTATGGACCCGTGGGTTTCATGCAGGACACAGTGGTAGAGCCTCCTTTCACGCATGGCATGGTAGGATTGCAGGCTTTCTAAACTCTAAGAAAGCAAGAAGTCTGAGAAATAGATTTAAGGTGAGGATTCTGGTTAGGGATAAGGATGAAGTTTAGTGTTAGGGTGAGGGCTTAGGGTTAGGGAATAGGGTTAGGGTTAAAGGTTACTCTTAGGTTTAACTGTTACACTTTGGTTTAGGGTTGAGGTTTACGGTTAGGGTTAAGATGAGGGGTTAGGGTTTGGGACAGGGTTAGGGTTAAGTGTTAGGTTTAGGGTTGAAGATTAGGATTAGGGTTAGGATTAAAGGTTAGCGTGAGAGTTAACGCTTAGGGTTAAGGTTAAGGGTTAGGGTTTAGAGTTATGGTTAGGGTTAGATTTAGGGTTCGAATTATGTGCTATGATTCGTTTTAGAGGTTAGGGTTAGGTTTACTGGTCATGGTTAGGGTTACGTTTAGGGGTTAGCATTAGGGTTAGGGTTAGGGTTAAGGGATAGGATTAGGGTTAAGTGTTGGGCTTAGGGTTAGGGTTTAGTGTTAAGGTTAGCATTAAGGATTAGGGTTAGGGTCAGGGTTAAATGCTTGGGTGCGGGTAATGGTTAGGGTCAGGGTTAAGGTTCACGGATAGGGTTAGTGTTAAGGGTTACGGGTAGGTTTAGGGTTCAGGGTTAGTGTTAGCATTAGGGCTTAAGGTTAGGATTATGCGGTAGGTTCGATTTAGGGTTAGATCTAGGCGTTAGGGTAAGGGCTAGCGTTAGGGTTAAGAGATAGGGTTAGGTTTAATGCTTAGGATTAGGGTTAGGTTTTGGGGTTAAAGTAAGTGTTAGGGGTTAGGTTTAAGGATCAAAGGTTACGGTTATTTTTAGCTGTAGTGTTAGGGTTAGGGATAAGGGATCCCATTAGCATTAAGCGTCTTCCTTACTGTAGGGTTAAGGGTTAGGCTTAGAGTTAAAGGTTAAGGTTAGGGTCAGTGTTAAGATTTAGGGTGAGGGTTAAGGGTTAGGGTAAAAGTTAAGCGTTACGGTTAGGGATTAGTGATTAGGGTTTTTGGTTAGTGTTAGGGTTAGCGGTTAGGAGTTAGTGTTTTATGAAGGGGTATGGTTAGAATTAGGATTGGGGTTAGAGTTAGGGTGAGGTATAGGGGTTAGGTAAAGGGGTTAGTTTTAGGGTAAAAGGATAGGATTAGGTTTACGGGTTGGGCTTAGGTTTAGAGTTAAAGTTCACTGCTAGGGTTAGGGATAGGGTTCAGTGTTAGCTTTAGGGGTTCTGGTTAGGGTTAGGTGTTAGGTTAGTGTCAGGGTTAGGTCTAGTCGTGAGGGTAAGGTTTAGGCTTAGCTTTAAGAGCTAGGGTTAGGTTTAATGGTTAGGATTAGGATTAGAGTTAAGTGTTAGGGTCAGGCTTAGGGGTTAGGGTGAAGGGTTAGGGTCCAGGGTTAGGGTTTTTGTTAGGCATAGCGTTGGGGTTACAAGTAAGGGTTACTGTCAGTGTTAGGGTTGTAGGTAGGGTTACGGTTAGGGTTAGCGGTTTAGAATTAGGGTTAGGGATTAGGTGTCTCCGTGATGACTAGGAGATAGGGTTAGAATTATGGGATAGGGGTTGTTCTCAGGAAATGTGTTATGCATTAACGTTAGGATAAGAGGTTAAAGTTAGGCGCACGGTGAAGTTTACGTGTTAAGGGGAGAAATAGGAACAGGGTTGGGTGTTATGTTCAGGGTTAGGGTTATCTGTTAAAGGTATTGTTTATGCTTAGCGCACGGGCCCTGTCTGCATTAGGCGGGCGGGGGGAGTTTAGGGGGCTGGGATTGTACCCGGGAACCCACTCTATCATACTCTGGTTTTGGGCCCGTGGGTTTCATGCAGGACACAGTGGTAGAGCCTCCTTTCACGCATGGCATGGGAGGATGGCAGGCTTTCTAAACTCTAAGGAAGCAAGAAGTCTGAGAATTAGATTTAGGGTTAGGATTCTGGTTAGGGTTAAGGATGAAGTTTAGTGTTAGGGCGAGGGTTTAGGGTTAGGCATTAGGGTTAGGGTTAAAGGTTACTCTTAGGTTTAATGGTTACACTTTGGTTTAGGGTTGAGGTTTACGGTTAGGGTTAAGATGAGGGGTTAGGGTTTGGTACAGGGTTAGGGTTAAGTGTTAGGTTTAGGGTTGAAGATTAGGATTAGGGTTAGGATTAAAGGTTAGCGTGAGAGATAACGCTTAGGGTTAAGGTTAAGAGTAAGGGTTTAGGGTTAGGTTTAGGGTTAGCGTTAGTTTTAGGGTTAGAGTTATGTGCTATGGTTTGTGTTAGAGGTTAGGGTTAGGTTTACTGGTCACGGTTAGGGTTACGTTTAGGGGGTAGCATTAGGGTTAGGGTTAGGGTTAGGGTTAAGGGATAGGATTAGGGATAAGTGTTGGGCTTAGGGTTAGGGTTTAGTGTTAGGGTTAGCATTAAGGATTAGGGTTAGGGTCAGGGTTAAATGCTTGGGTGCGGGTAATGGTTAGGGTCAGGGTTAAGGTTCACGGATAGGGTTAGTGTTAAGGGTTACGGGTAGGTTTAGGGTTCAGGGTTAGTGTTAGCATTAGTGCTTAAGGTTAGGATTAGGCGGTAGGTTAGATTTAGGGTTAGATCTAGGCGTTAGGGTAAGGGCTAGCGTTAGGGTTAAGAAATAGGGTTAGGTTTAAGGCTTAGGATTAGGGTTAGGGTTTGGGGTTAAAGTAAGTGTTAGGGGTTAGGTTTAAGGATCCAAGGTTAGTGTTATTTTTAGCTGTAGTGTTAGGGTTAGGGATAAGGGATCCCATTAGCATTAAGGGTCTTCCTTACTGTAGGGTTAAGGTTAGGCTTAGAGTTAAAGGTTAAGGTTAGGGTCAGGGTTAAGATTTAGGGTGAGGGTTAACGGTTCGGGTAAAGGTTAAGCGTTAGGGTTAGGGATTAGTGATTAGGGTTTTTGGTTAGTGTTAGGGTTAGCGGTTAGGAGTTAGTGTTTTATGAAGGGGTATGGTTAGAATTAGGACTGGGTTTAGAGTTAGGGTGAGGTATAGGGGTTAGGTTTAGGGGTTAGTTTTAGGGTAAAAGGATAGGATTAGGGTTAAGGGTTGGGCTTAGGTTTAGGGTTAAAGTTTACTGCTGGGGATAGGGATAGGATTCAGGGTTAGCTTTAGGGGTTCTGGTTAGGGTTAGGTGTTAGGTTAGTGTCAGGGTTAGGTCTAGTCGTGAGGGTAAGGTTTAGGGTTAGCTTTAAGAGCTAGGGTTAGGTTTAATGGTTAGGATTAGGATTAGGGTTAAGGGTTAGGGTAAGGCTTAGGGGTTAGGGTGAAGGGTTAAGGTCCAGGGTTAGGGTTTTTGTTAGGCATAGCGTTGAGGTTAGAAGTAAGGGTTACTGTCAGTGTTAGGGTTGTAGGTAGGGTTACGGTTAGGGTTAGCGGTTTAGAATTAGGGTTAGGGATTAGGTGTCACAGTGATGACTAGGAGATAGGGTTAGAATTATGGGATGGGGTTGTTCTCAGGAAATGGGTTATGCATTAACGTTAGGATAAGAGGTTAAAGTTAGGCGCACGGTGAGGTTTACGTGTTAAGGGGAGAAATAGGAACAGGGTTCGGTGTTATGTTCAGGGTTAGGGTTATCTGTTAAAGGTATTGTTTATGCTTAGCGCACGGGCCCTGTCTGCATTAGGAGGGCTGGGGGAGTTTAGGGGGATGGGATTGTACCCGGGAACCCACTCTTTCATACTCTAGGTATGGACCCGTGGGTTTCATGCAGGACACAGTGGTAGAGCCTCCTTTCACGCATGGCATGGTAGGATTGCAGGCTTTCTAAACTCTAAGAAAGCAAGAAGTCTGAGAAATAGATTTAAGGTGAGGATTCTGGTTAGGGATAAGGATGAAGTTTAGTGTTAGGGTGAGGGCTTAGGGTTAGGGAATAGGGTTAGGGTTAAAGGTTACTCTTAGGTTTAACGGTTACACTTTGGTTTAGGGTTGAGGTTTACGGTTAGGGTTAAGATGAGGGGTTAGGGTTTGGGACAGGGTTAGGGTTAAGTGTTAGGTTTAGGGTTGAAGATTAGGATTAGGGTTAGGATTAAAGGTTAGCGTGAGAGTTAACGCTTAGGGTTAAGGTTAAGTGTTAGGGTTTAGAGTTATGGTTAGGGTTAGATTTAGGGTTCGAATTATGTGCTATGATTTGTTTTAGAGGTTAGGGTTAGGTTTACTGGTCATGGTTAGGGTTACGTTTAGGGGTTAGCATTAGGGTTAGGGTTAGGGTTAAGGGATAGGATTAGGGTTAAGTGTTGGGCTTAGGGTTAGGGTTTAGTGTTAAGGTTAGCATTAAGGATTAGGGTTAGGGTCAGGGTTAAATGCTTGGGTGCGGGTAATGGTTAGGGTCAGGGTTTAGGTTCACGGATAGGGTTAGTGTTAAGGGTTACGGGTAGGTTTAAGGATCAGGGTTAGTGTTAGCATTAGGGCTTAAGGCTAGGATTAGGCGGTAAGTTAGATTTAGGGTTATATCTAGGCGTTAGGGTAAGGGCTAGCATTAGGGTTAAGAGAAAGGGTTAGGTTTAATGCTTAGGATTAGGGTTAGGGTTTGGGGTTAAAGTAAGTGTTAGGGGTTAGGTTTAAGGATCCAAGGTTAGGGTTACTTTTAGCTGTAGTGTTAGGTTTAGGGATAAGGGATCCCATTAGCATTAAGTGTCTTCCTTACTGTAGGGTTAAGGGTTAGGCTTAGAGTTAAAGGTTAATGTTAGGGTCAGGGTTAAGATTTAGGGTGAGGGTTAACGGTTAGGGTAAAGGTTAAGCGTTAGGGTTAGGGATTAGTGATTAGGGTTTTTGGTTAGTGTTCGGGTTAGCGGTTAGGAGTTAGTGTTTTATGAAGGGGTATGGTTAGAATTAGGATTGGGGTTAGAGTTAGGGTGAGGTATAGGGGTTAGGTTTAGGGGTTAGTTTTAGGGTAAAAGGATAGGATTAGGGTTACGGGTTGGGCTTAGGTTTAGGGTTTAAGTTTACTGCTGGGGTTAGGGATAGGGTTCAGGGTTAGCTTTAGGGGTTCTGGTTAGTGTTAGGTGTTAGGTTAGTGTCAGGGTTAGGTCTAGTCGTGAGGGTAAGGTTTAGGGTTAGCTTTAAGAGCTAGGGTTAGGTTTAATGGTTAGGATTAGGATTAGGGTTAAGGGTTAGGGTAAGGCTTAGGGGTTGGGGTGAAGTGTTAGGGTCAAGGATTAGGGTTTTTGTTAGGCATAGCGTTGGGGTTAGAAGTAAGGGTTACTGTCAGTGTTAGGGTTGTAGGTAGGGTTACGGTTAGGGTTAGCGGTTTAGAATTAGGGTTAGGGATTAGGTGTCACAGTGATGACTAGGAGATAGGGTTAGATTTATGGGATAGGGGTTGCTCTCAGGAAATGGGTTATGCATTAACGTTAGGATAAGAGGTTAAAGTTAGGCGCACGGTGAGGTTTACGTGTTAAGGGGAGAAATAGGAACAGGGTTGGGTGTTATGTTCAGGGTTAGGGTTATCTGTTAAAGGTATTGTTTATGCTTAGCACATGGGCCCTGTCTGCATTAGGCGGGCGGGAGGAGTTTAGGGGCCTGGGATTTTACCCGGGAACCCACTCTATCATACTCTGGGTATGGGCCCGTGGGTTTCATGCAGGACACAGTGGTAGAGCCTCCTTTCACGCATGGCATGGGAGGATTGCAGACTTTCTAAACTCTAAGAAAGCAAGAAGTCTGAGAATTAGATTTAGGGTTAGGATTCTGGTTAGGGTTAAGGATGAAGTTTAGTGTTAGGGTGAGGGCTTAGGGTTAGGGATTAGGGTTAGGGTTAAAGGTTACTATTAGGCTTAACGGTTACACTTTGGTTTAGGGTTGAGGTTTACGGTTAGGGTTAACATGAGGGGTTAGGGTTTGGTACAGGGTTAGGGTTAAGTGTTAGGTTTAGGGTTGAAGATTAGGATTAGGGTTAGGATTAAAGGTTAGCGTGAGAGTTAACGCTTAGGGTTAAGGTTATGAGTTAGGGCTTATGGTTAGGGTTAGGGTTAGTTTTAGGGTTAGAGTTATGTGCTATGGTTTGTGTTAGAGTTTAGGGTTAGGTTTACTGGTCACGGTTAGGGTTACGTTTTTGGGTTAGCATAAGGGTTAGGGTTAGGGTAAAGGGATAGGATTAGCGTTAAGTGTTGGGCTTAGGGTTAGGGTTTAGTGTTAGGGTTATCATTAAGGATTAGGGTTAGGATCAGGGTTAAATGCTTGGGTGCGGGTAATGGTTAGGGTCAGGGTTAAGGTTCACGGATAGGGTTAGTGTTAAGGGTTACGGGTAGGTTTAGGCTTCAGGGTTAGTGTTAGCATTAGGGCTTAAGGTTAGGATTAGGCGGTACATTAGATTTAGGGTTAGATCTAGGCGTTAGGGTAAGGGCTAGCGTTAGGGTTAAGAGATAGGGTTAGGTTTAATGCTTAGGATCAGGGTTAGGGTTTGGGGTTAAAGTAAGTGTTAGGGGTTAGGTTTCAGGATCCAAGGTTAGGGTTATTTTTAGCTGTAGTGTTAGGGTTAGGGATAAGGGATCCCATTAGCATTAAGGGTCTTCCTTACTGTAGGGTTAAGGGTTAGGCTTAGAGTTAAAGGTTAAGGTTAGGGTCAGAGTTAAGATTTAGGGTGAGGGTTAACGGTTAGGGTAAAGGTTAAGCGTTAGGGTTAGGAATTAGTGATAAGGGTTTTTGGTTAGTGTTAGGGTTAGCGGTTAGGAGTTAGTGTTTTATGAAGGGGTATGGTTAGAATTAGGATTGGGGTTAGAGTTAGGGTGAGGTATAGGGGTTAGGTTTAGGGGTTAGTTTTAGGGTAAAAGGATAGGATTAGGGTTACAGGTTGGGCTTAGGTTTAGGGTTAAAGTTTACTGCTAGGGTTAGGGATAGGGTTCAGGGTTAGCTTGAGGGGTTCCGGTTAGGGTTAGGTGTTAGGTTAGTGTCAGGGTTAGGTCTAGTCGTGAGGGTAAGGTTTAGGGTTAGCTTTAAGAGCTAGGGTTAGGTTTAATGGTTAGGATTAGGATTAGGGTTAAGGGTTAGGGTAAGGCTTAGGGGTTAGGGTGAAGGGTTAGGGTCAAGGGTTAGGGTTTTTGTTAGGCATAGCGTTGAGGTGAGAAGTAAGGGTTACTGTCAGTGTTAGGGTTGTAGGTAGGGTTACGGTTAGGGTTAGCGGTTTAGAATTAGGGTTAGGGATTAGGTGTCACCGTGATGACTAGGAGATAGGGTTAGAATTATGGGATGGGGTTGTTCTCAGGAAATGGGTTATGCATTAACGTTAGGATAAGAGGTTAAAGTTAGGCGCACGGTGAGGTTTACGTGTTAAGGGGAGAAATAGGAACAGGGTTGGGTGTTATGTTCAGGGTTAGGGTTATCTGTTAAAGGTATTGTTTATGCTTAGCGCACGGGCCCTGTCTGCATTAGGCGGGCGGCGGGAGTTTAGGGGGCTGGGATTGTACCCGGGAACCCACTCTATCATACTCTGGGTATGGGCCCGTGGGTTTCATGCAGGACACAGTGGTAGAGCCTCCTTTCACGGATGGCATGGGAGGATTGCAGGCTTTCTAAACTCTAAGAAAGCAAGAAGTCTGAGAATTAGATTTAGGGTTAGGATTCTGGTTAGGGTTAAGGATGAAGTTTAGAGTTAGGGTGAGGGCTTAGAGTTAGGGAATAGGGTTAGGGTTAAAGGTTACTCTTAGGTTTAACGGTTACACTTTTGTTTAGGGTTGAGGTTAACGGTTAGGGTTAAGATGAGGGGTTAGGGTTTGGTACAGGGTTAGGGTTAAGTGTTGGGTTTAGGGTTGAAGATTAGCATTAGGGTTAGGATTAAAGGTTAGTGTGAGAGTTAACGCTTAGGGTTAAGGTTAAGTGTTAGGGTTTAGGGTTAGGGTTCGGGTTAGTTTTAGGGTTAGAGTTATGTGCTATGGTTTGTGTTAGAGGTTAGGGTTAGGTTTACTGGTCATGGTTAGGGTTACGTTTAGGGGTTAGCATTAGGGTTAGGGTTAGGGTTAGGGTTAAGGGATAGGATTAGGGTTAAGTGTTGGGCTTAGGGTTAGGGTTTAGTGTTAAGGTTAGCATTAAGGATTAGGGTTAGGGTCAGGGTTAAATGCTTGGGTGCGGGTAATCGTTAGGGTCGGGGTTTAGGTTCACGGATAGGGTTAGTGTTAAGGGTTACGGGTAGGTTTAGGGTTCAGGGTTAGTGTTAGCATTAGGGCTTAAGGTTAGGATTAGGCGGTAGGTTAGATTTAGGGTTAGATCTAGGCGTTAGGGTAAGGGCTAGCGTTAGGGTTAAGAGATAGGGTTAGGTTTAATGCTTAGGATCAGGGTTAGGGTTTGGGGTTAAAGTAAGTGTTAGGGGTTAGGTTTAAGGATCCAAGGTTAGGGTTATTTTTAGCTGTAGTGTTAGGGTTAGGGATAAGGGATCCCATTAGCATTAAGGGTCTTCCTTCCTGTAGGGTTAAGGGTTATGCTTAGAGTTAAAGGTTAAGGTTAGGGTCAGTGTTAAGATTTAGGGTGAGGGTTAACGGTTAGGGTAAAGGTTAAGCGTTAGGGTTAGGGATTAGTGATTAGGGTTTTTGGTTAGTGTTAGGGTTAGCGGTTAGGAGTTAGTGTTTTATGAAGGGGTATGGTTAGAATTCGGATTGGGGTTAGAGTTAGGGTGAGGTATAGGGGTTAGGTTTAGGGGTTAGTTTTAGGGTAAAAGGATAGGATTAGGGTTACGGGTTGGGCTTAGGTTTAGGGTTAAAGTTTACTGCTGGGGTTAGGGATAGGGTTCAGGGTTAGCTTTAGTGGTTCTGGTTAGGGTTAGGTGTTAGGTTAGTGTCAGGGTTAGGTCTAGTCGTGAGGGTAAGGTTTAGGGTTAGCTTTAAGAGCTAGGGTTAGGTATAATGGTTAGGATTAGGATTAGGGTTAAGGGTTAGGGTAAGGCTTAGGGGTTAGGGTGAAGGGTTAGGGTCAAGTGTTAGGGTTTTTGTTAGTCATAGCGTTGCGGTTAGAAGTAAGGGTTACTGTCAGTGTTAGGGTTGTAGGTAGGGTTACGGTTAGGGTTAGCGGTTTAGAATTAGGGTTAGGGATTAGGTGTCACAGTGATGACCAGGAGATAGGGTTAGAATTATGGGATAGGGGTTGTTCTCAGGAAATGGGTTATGCATTAACGTTAGGATAAGAGGTTAAAGTTAGGCGCACGGTGAGGTTTACGTGTTAAGGGGAGAAATAGGAACAGGGTTGGGTGTTATGTTCAGGGTTAGGGTTATCTGTTAAAGGTATTGTTTATGCTTAGCGCACGGGCCCTGTCTGCATTAGGCGGGCGGGGGGAGTTTAGGGGGCTGGGCTTGTACCCGGGAACCCTCTCTATCATACTCTGGGTATGGGCCCGTGGGTTTCATACATGACACAGTGGTAGAGCCTCCTTTCACGCATGGCATGGGAGGATGGCAGGCTTTCTAAACTCTAAGAAAGCAAGAAGTCTGAGAATTAGATTTAGGGTTGGGATTCTGGTTAGGGTTAAGGATGAAGTTTAGTGTTTGGGTGAGGGCTTAGGGTTGGGGATTAGGGTTAGCGTTAAAGGTTCCTCTTAAGTTTAACGGTTACACTTTGGTTTAGGGTTGAGGTTTACGGTTAGGGATAAGATGAGGGGTTAGGGTTTGGTACAGGGTTAGGGTTAAGTGTTAGGTTTAGGGTTGAAGATTAGGATTAGGGTTAGGATTAAAGGTTAGCGTGAGAGTTAACGCTTAGGGTTAAGGTTATGAGTTAGGGCTTAGGTTTAGGGTTAGGGTTAGTTTTAGGGTTAGAGTTATGTGCTATGGTTTGTGTTAGAGTTTAGGGTTAGGTTTACTGGTCACGATTAGGGTTACGTTTTTGGGTTAGCATAAGGGTTAGGGTTAGGGTTAAGGGATAGGATTAGGGTTAAGTGTTGGGCTTAGGGTTAGGGTTTAGTGTTAGGGTTATCATTAAGGATTAGGGTTAGGGTCAGGGTTAAATGCTTGGGTGCGGGTAATGGTTAGGGTCAGGGTTAAGGTTCACGGATAGGGTTAGTGTTAAGGGTTACGGGTAGGTTTAGGGTTCAGGGTTAGTGTTAGCATTAGGGCTTAAGGTTAGGATTAGGCGGTAGGTTAGATTTAGGGTTAGATCTAGGCGTTAGGGTAAGGGCTAGTGTTAGGGTTAGGTTTAATGCTTAGGATCAGGGTTAGGGTTTGGGATTAAAGTATGTGTTAGGGGTCAGGTTTAAGGATCCAAGGTTAGGGTTATTTTTAGCTGTAGTGTTAGGGTTAGGGATTAGGGATCCAATTAGCATTAAGGGTCTTCCTTATTGCAGGGTTAAGGGTTAGGCTTAGAGTTAAAGGTTAAGGTTAGGGTCAGTGTTAAGATTTAGGGTGAGAGTTAACGGTCAGGGTAAAGGTTACGCATTAGTGTTAGGTATTAGTGATTAGGGTTTTTGGTTAGTGTTCGGGTTAGCGGTTAGGAGTTAGTGTTTTATGAGGGGTATGGTTAGAATTAGGATTGGGGTTAGAGTTAGGGTGAGGTATAGGGGTTAGGTTTAGGGGTTAGTTTTAGGGTAAAATGATAGGATTAGGGTTACGGGTTGGGCTTAGGTTTAGGGTTAAAGTTTACTGCTAGGGTTAGGGATAGGGTTCAGGGTTAGCTTTAGGGGATCTGGTTAGGGTTAGGTGTTAGGTTAGTGTCAGGGTTAGGTCTAGTTGTGAGGGTAAGGTTTAGGGTTAGCTTTAAGAGCTAGGGTTAGGTTTAATGGTTAGGATTAGGATTAGGGTTAAGGGTTAGGGTAAGGCTTAGGGGTTAGGGTGAAGTGTTAGGGTCAAGGATTAGGGTTTTTGTTAGGCATACCGTTGGGGTTAGAAGTAAGGGTTACTGTCAGTGTTAGGGTTGTAGGTAGGGTTACGGTTAGGGTTAGCGGTTTAGAATTAGGGTTAGGGATTAGGTGTCACAGTGATGACTAGGAGATAGGGTTAGAATTATGGGATAGGGGTTGTTCTCAGGAAATGGGTTATGCATTAACGTTAGGATAAGAGGTTAAAGTTAGGCGCACGGTGAGGTTTACGTGTTAAGGGGAGAAATAGGAACAGGGTTGGGTGTTATGTTCAGGGTTAGGGTTATCTGTTAAAGGTATTGTTTATGCTTAGCACACGGGCCCTGTCTGCATTAGGCGGGCGGGAGGAGTTTAGGGTGCTGGGATTTTACCCGGGAACCCACTCTATCATACTCTGGGTATGGGCCCGTGGGTTTCATGCAGGACACAGTGGTAGAGCCTCCTTTCACGCATGGCATGGGAGGATTGCAGGCTTTCTAAACTCTAAGAAAGCAAGAAGTCTGAGAATTAGATTTAGGGTTAGGATTCTGGTTAGGGTTAAGGATGAAGTTTAGTGTTAGAGTGAGGGCTTAGGGTTAGGGATTAGTGTTAGGGTTAAAGGTTACTCTTAGTTTTAACGGTTACACTTTGGTTTGGGGTTGAGGTTTACGGTTAGGGTTAAGATGAGGGGTTAGGGTTTGGTACAGGGTTAGGGTTAAGTGTTAGGTTTAGGGTTGAAGATTAGGATTAGGGTTAGGATTAAAGGTTATCGTGAGTGTTAACGCTTAGGGTTAAGGTTAAGTGTTAGGGTTTAGGGTTAGGATTAGGGTTAGGGTTAGTTTTAGGGTTAGAGTTATGTGCTATGGTTTGTGTTAGAGGTTAGGTTTAGGTTTACTGGTCAAGGTTAGGGTTACGTTTAGGGGGTAGCATTAGGGTTAGGGTTAGGGTTAGGGTTAAGGGATAGGATTAGGGTTAAGTGTTGGGCTTAGGGTTAGGGTTTAGTGTTAGGGTTAGCATTAAGGATTAGAGTTAGGGTTAGGGTTAAATGCTTGGGTGCGGGTAATGGTTAGGGTCAGGGTTAAGGTTCACGGACAGGGTTAGTGTTAAGGGTTACGGGTAGGTTTAGGGTTCAGGGTTAGTGTTAGCGTTAGGGCTTAAGGTTAGGATTAGGCGGTAGGTTAGATTTAGGGTTAGATCTAGGCGTTAGGGTAAGGGCTAGCGTTAGGGTTAAGAGATAGGGTTAGGTTTAATGCTTAGGATTAGGGTTAGGGTTTGGGGTTAAAGTAAGTGTTAGGGGTTAGGTTTAAGGATCCAAGGTTAGGGTTATTTTTAGCTGTAGTGTTAGGGTTAGGGATAAGGGATCCCATTAGCATTAAGGGTCTTCCTTACTGTAGGGTTAAGGGTTAGGCTTAGAGTTAAAGGTTAAGGTTAGGGTCAGTGTTAAGATTTAGGGTGAGAGTTAACGGTTGGGGTAAAGGTTAAGCGTTAGGGTTAGGGATTAGTGATTAGGGTTTTTGGTTAGTGTTAGGGTTAGCGGTTAGGAGTTAGTGTTTTATGAAGGGGTATGGTTAGAATTAGGATTGGGGTTAGAGTTAGGGTGAGGTATAGGGGTTAGGTTTAGGGGTTAGTTTTAGGGTAAAAGCATAGGATTAGGGTTACGGGTTGGGCTTACGTTTAGGGTTAAAGTTTACTGCTGGGGTTAGGGATAGGGTACAGGGTTAGCTTTAGGGGTTCTGGTTAGGGTTAGGTGTTAGGTTAGTGTCAGGGTTAGGTCTAGTCGTGAGGGTAAGGTTTAGGGTTAGCTTTAAGAGCTAGGGTTAGGTTTAATGGTTAGGATTAGGATTAGGGTTAAGGGTTAGGGTAAGGCTTAGGGGTTAGGGTGAAGGGTTAGGGTCAAGGATTAGGGTTTTTGTTAGGCATAGCGTTGGGGTTAGAAGTAAGGGTTACTGTCAGTGTTAGGGTTGTAGGTAGGGTTACGGTTAGGGTTAGCGGTTTAGAATTAGGGTTAGGGATTAGGTGTCACAGTGATGACTAGGAGATAGGGTTAGAATTATGGGATAGGGGTTGTTCTCAGGAAATGGGTTATGCATTAACGTTAGGATAAGAGGTTAAAGTTAGGCGCACGGTGAGGTTTACGTGTTAAGGGGAGAAATAGGAACAGGGTTGGGTGTTATGTTCAGGGTTAGGGTTATCTGTTAAAGGTATTGTTTATGCCTAGCGCACGGGCCCTGTCTGCATTAGGCGGGCGGGGGGAGTTTAGGGGGCTGGGATTGTACCCGGGAACCCACTCTATCATACTCTGGGTATGGGCCCGTGGGTTTCATGCAGGACACAGTGGTAGAGCCTCCTTTCACGCATGGCATGGGAGGATTGCAGACTTTCTAAACTCTAAGAAAGCAAGAAGTCTGAGAATTAGATTTAGGGTTAGGATTCTGGTTAGGGTTAAGGATGAAGTTTAGTGTTAGGGTGAGGGCTTAGGGTTAGGGATTAGGGTTAGCGTTAAAGGTTCCTCTTAGGTTTAACGGTTACACTTTGGTTTAGGGTTGAGGTTTACGGTTAGGGATAAGATGAGGGGTTAGGGTTTGGTAGAGGGTTAGGGTTAAGTGTTAGGTTTAGGGTTGAAGATTAGGATTAGGGTTAGGATTAAAGGTTAGCGTGAGAGTTAACGCTTAGGGTTAAGGTTAAGAGTTGGGGTTTAGGGTTAGGTTTAGGGATAGGGTTAGTTTTAGGGTTAGAGTTATGTGCTATGGTTTATGTTAGAGGTTAGGCTTAGGTTTACTGGTCACGGTTAGGGTTATGTTTAGGGGGTAGCATTAGGGTTAGGGTTAGGGTTAAGGGATAGGATTAGGGATAAGTGTTGGGCGTAGGGTTAGGGTTTAGTGTTAGGGTTAGCATTAAGGATTAGGGTTAGGGTCAGGGTTAAATGCTTGGGTGCGGGTAAGGGTTAAGGTCAGGGTTAAGGTTCACGGATCGGGATAGTGTTAAGGGTTACGGGTAGGTTTAGGGTTCAGGGTTAGTGTTAGCATTAGTGCTTAAGGTTAGGATTAGGCGGTAGGTTAGATTTAGGGTTAGATCTAGGCGTTAGGGTAAGGGCTAGCGTTAGGGTTAAGAGATAGGGTTAGGTTTAATGCTTAGGATTAGGGTTAGGGTTTGGGGTTAAAGTAAGTGTTAGGGGTTAGGTTTAAGGATCCAAGGTTAGGGTTATTTTTAGCTGTAGTGTTAGGGTTAGGGATAAGGGATCCCATTAGCATTAAGGGTCTTCCTTACTGTAGGGTTAAGGGTTAGGCTTAGAGTTAAAGGTTAAGGTTAGGGTCAGTGTTAAGATTTAGGGTGAGGGTTAACGGTTAGGGTAAAGGTTAAGCGTTAGGGTTAGGGATTAGTGATTAGGGTTTTTGGTTAGTGTTAGGGTTATCGGTTAGGAGTTAGTGTTTTATGAAGGGGTATGGTTAGAATTCGGATTGGGGTTAGAGTTAGGGTGAGGTATAGGGGTTAGGTTTAGGGGTTAGTTTTAGGGTAAAAGGATAGGATTAGGGTTACGGGTTGGGCTTAGGTTTAGGGTTAAAGTTTACTGCTGGGGTTAGGGATAGGGTTCAGGGTTAGCTTTAGGGGTTCTGGTTAGGGTTAGGTGTTAGGTTAGTGTCAGGGTTAGGTCTAGTCGTGAGGGTAAGGTTTAGGGTTAGCTTTAAGAGCTAGGTTTAGGTTTAATGGTTAGGATTAGGATTAGGGTTAAGGGTTAGGGTAAGGCTTAGGGGTTAGGGTGAAGGGTTAGGGTCAAGGGTTAGGGTTTTTGTTAGGCATAGCGTTGGGGTTAGAAGTACGGCTTACTGTCAGTGTTAGGGTTGTAGGTAGGGTTACGGTTAGGGTTAGCGGTTTAGAATTAGGGTTAGGGATTTGGTGTCACAGTGATGACTAGGAGATAGCGTAAGAATTATGGGATAGGGGTTGTTCTCAGGAAATGGGTTATGCATTAACGTTAGGATAAGAGGTTAAAGTTAGGCGCACGGTGAGATTTACGTGTTAAGGGGAGAAATAGAAACAGGGTTGGGTGTTATGTTCAGGGTTAGGGTTATCTGTTAAAGGTATTGTTTATGCTTAGCGCACGGGCCCTGTCTGCATTAGGCGGGCGGGGGGAGTTTAGGGGGTTGGGATTGTACCCGGGAACCCCCTCTATCATACTGTAGGTATGGGCCCGTGGGTTTCATGCAGGACACAGTGGTAGAGCCTCCTTTCACGCATGGCATGGGAGGATTGCAGGCTTTCTAAACTCTAAGAAAGCAAGAAGTCTGAGAATTAGATTTAGGGTTAGGATTCTGGTTAGGTTTAAGGATGAATTTTAGTGTTAGTGTGAGGGCTTAGGGTTGGGGATTAGGGTTAGGGTTAAAGGTTACTCTTAGGTTTAATGGTTACACTTTGGTTTAGGGTTGAGGTTTACGGTTCGGGTTAAGATGAGGGGTTAGGGTTTGGTACAGGGTTAGGGTTAAGTGTTAGGTTTAGGGTTGAAGATTAGGATTAGGGTTAGGATTAAAGGTTACCGTGAGAGTTAACGCTTAGGGTTAAGGTTAAGAGTTAGGGTTTAGGGTTAGGGTTAGGGTTAGGGTTAGTTTTAGGGTTAGAGTTATGTGCTATGGTTTGTGTTAGAGGTTAGGGTTAGGTTTACTGTTCACGGTTAGGGTTACGTTTAGGGGGTAGCATTAGGGTTAGGGTTAGGGTTAAGGGATAGGATTAGGGTTAAGTGTTGGTCTTAGGGTTAGGGTTTAGTGTTAGGTTTATCATTAAGGATGAGGGTTAGAATCAGGGTTAAATGCTTTGGTGCGGGTAATGGTTAGGGTCAGGGTTTAGGTTCACGGATAGGGTTAGTGTTAAGGGTTACGGGTAGGTTTAGGGTTCAGGGTTAGTGTTAGCATTAGGGCTTAAGGTTAGGATTAGGCGGTAGGTTAGATTTAGGGTTAGATCTAGGCATTAGGGTAAGGGCTAGCGTTAGGGTTAAGAGATAGGGTTAGCTTTAATGCTTAGGATTAGGGTTAGGGTTTTCGGTTAAAGTAAGTGTTAGAGGTTAGGTTTAAGGATCCAAGGTTAGGGTTATTTTTAGCTGTAGTGTTAGGGTTAAGGATAAGGGAACCCATTAGCATTAAGGGTCTTCCTTCCTGTAGGGTTAAGGGTTAGGCTTATAGTTAAAGGTTAAGGTTAGGGTCAATGTTAAGATTTAGGGTGAGGGTTAACGGTTAGGGTAAAGGTTAAGCGTTAGGGTTAGGGATTAGTGATTAGGGTTTTTGGATAGTGTTAGGGTTAGCGGTTAGGAGTTAGTGTTTTATGAAGGGGTATGGTTAGAATTAGGATTGGGGTTACAGTTAGGGTGAGGTATAGGGGTTAGTTTTAGGGTAAAAGGATAGGATTAGGGTTATGGGTTGGGCTTAAGTTTAGGGTTAAAGTTTACTGCTAGGGTTAGGGATAGGGTTCAGGGTTAGCTTTAGGGGTTCTGGTTAGGATTAGGTGTTAGGTTAGTGTCAGGGTTAGGTCTAGTCGTGAGGGTAAGGTTTAGGGTTAACTTTAAGAGCTAGGGTTAGGTTTAATGGTTAGGATTAGGATTAGGGTTAAAGGTTAGGGTAAGGCTTAGGGGTTAGGGTGAAGGGTTAGGGTCAAGGGTTAGGGTTTTTGTTAGGCATAGCGTTGGGGTTAGAAGTAAGGGTTACTGTCAGTGTTAGGGTTGTAGGTAGGGTTACGGTTAGGGTTAGCGGTTTAGAATTAGGGTTAGGGATTAGGTGTCACAGTGATGACTAGGAGATAGGGTTAGAATTATGGGATAGGGGTTGTTCTCAGGAAATGGGTTATGCATTAACGTTAGGATAAGAGGTTAAAGTTAGGCGCACGGTGAGGTTTACGTGTTAAGGGGAGAAATAGGAACAGGGTTGGGTGTTATGTTCAGGGTTAGGGTTATCTGTTAAAGGTATTGTTTATGCTTAGCACACGGGCCCTGTCTGCATTAGGCGGGCGGGAGGAGTTTAGGGTGCTGGGATTTTACCCGGGAACCCACTCTATCATACTCTGGGTATGGGCCCGTGGGTTTCATGCAGGACACAGTGGTAGAGCCTCCTTTCACGCATGGCATGGGAGGATTGCAGGCTTTCTAAACTCTAAGAAAGCAAGAAGTCTGAGAATTAGATTTAGGGTTAGGATTCTGGTTAGGTTTAAGGATGAATTTTAGTGTTAGTGTGAGGGCTTAGGGTTGGGGATTAGGGTTAGGGTTAAAGGTTACTCTTAGGTTTAATGGTTACACTTTGGTTTAGGGTTGAGGTTTACGGTTCGGGTTAAGATGAGGGGTTAGGGTTTGGTACAGGGTTAGGGTTAAGTGTTAGGTTTAGGGTTGAAGATTAGGATTAGGGTTAGGATTAAAGGTTACCGTGAGAGTTAACGCTTAGGGTTAAGGTTAAGAGTTAGGGTTTAGGGTTAGGGTTAGGGTTAGGGTTAGTTTTAGGGTTAGAGTTATGTGCTATGGTTTGTGTTAGAGGTTAGGGTTAGGTTTACTGTTCACGGTTACGGTTACGTTTAGGGGGTAGCATTAGGGTTAGGGTTAGGGTTAAGGGATAGGATTAGGGTTAAGTGTTGGTCTTAGGGTTAGGGTTTAGTGTTAGGTTTATCATTAAGGATGAGGGTTAGAATCAGGGTTAAATGCTTTGGTGCGGGTAATGGTTAGGGTCAGGGTTTAGGTTCACGGATAGGGTTAGTGTTAAGGGTTACGGGTAGGTTTAGGGTTCAGGGTTAGTGTTAGCATTAGGGCTTAAGGTTAGGATTAGGCGGTAGGTTAGATTTAGGGTTAGATCTAGGCATTAGGGTAAGGGCTAGCGTTAGGGTTAAGAGATAGGGTTAGCTTTAATGCTTAGGATTAGGGTTAGGGTTTTCGGTTAAAGTAAGTGTTAGAGGTTAGGTTTAAGGATCCAAGGTTAGGGTTATTTTTAGCTGTAGTGTTAGGGTTAAGGATAAGGGAACCCATTAGCATTAAGGGTCTTCCTTCCTGTAGGGTTAAGGGTTAGGCTTATAGTTAAAGGTTAATGTTAGGGTCATTGTTAAGATTTAGGGTGAGGGTTAACGGTTAGGGTAAAGGTTAAGCGTTAGGGTTAGGGATTAGTGATTAGGGTTTTTGGATAGTGTTAGGGTTAGCGGTTAGGAGTTAGTGTTTTATGAAGGGGTATGGTTAGAATTAGGATTGGGGTTACAGTTAGGGTGAGGTATAGGGGTTAGTTTTAGGGTAAAAGGATAGGATTAGGGTTACGGGTTGGGCTTAGGTTTAGGGTTAAAGTTTACTGCTAGGGTTAGGGATAGGGTTCAGGGTTAGCTTTAGGGGTTCTGGTTAGGATTAGGTGTTAGGTTAGTGTCAGGGTTAGGTCTAGTCGTGAGGGTAAGGTTTAGGGTTAGCTTTAAGAGCTAGGGTTAGGTTTAATGGTTAGGATTAGGATTAGGGTTAAAGGTTAGGGTAAGGCTTAGGGGTTAGGGTGAAGGGTTAGGGTCAAGGGTTAGGGTTTTTGTTAGGCATAGCGTTGGGGTTAGAAGTAAGGGTTACTGTCAGTGTTAGGGTTGTAGGTAGGGTTACGGTTAGGGTTAGCGGTTTAGAATTAGGGTTAGGGATTAGGTGTCACAGTGATGACTAGGAGATAGGGTTAGAATTATGGGATAGGGGTTGTTCTCAGGAAATGGGTTATGCATTAACGTTAGGATAAGAGGTTAAAGTTAGGCGCACGGTGAGGTTTACGTGTTAAGGGGAGAAATAGGAACAGGGTTGGGTGTTATGTTCAGGGTTAGGGTTATCTGTTAAAGGTATTGTTTATGCTTAGTGCACGGGCCCTGTCT
>NW_027182918.1:320000-377500 GCF_041146395.1 Eulemur rufifrons | reverse complement strand
GGTTTAGGGTTAGCTTTAAGAGCTAGGGTTAGGTTTAATGGTTAGGATTAGGATTAGGGTTAAGGGTTAGGGTAAGGCTTAGGGGTTAGGGTGAAGGTTTAGGGTGAAGGGTTAGGGTTTTTGTTAGGCATAGCGTTGGGGTTAGAAGTAAGGGTTACTGTCAGTGTTAGGGTTGTAGGTAGGGTTACGGTTAGGGTTAGCGGTTTAGAATTAGGGTTAGGGATTTGGTGTCACAGTGATGACTAGAAGATAGGGTTAGAATTATGGGATAGGGGTTGTTCTCAGGAAATGGGTTATGCATTAACGTTAGGATAAGAGGTTAAAGTTAGGCGCACGGTGAGGTTTACGTGTTAAGGGGAGAAATAGGAACAGGGTTGGGTGTTATGTTCAGGGTTAGGGTTATCAGTTAAAGGTATTGTTTATGCTTAGCGCACGGGCCCTGTCTGCATTAGGCGGGCGGGGGGAGTTTAGGGGGCTGGGATTGTACCCGGGAACCCACTCTATCATACTCTGGGTATGGGCCCGTGGGTTTCATGCAGGACACAGTGGAAGAGCCTCCTTTCATGCATGGCATGGGAGGATTTCAGGCTTTCTAAACTCTAAGAAAGCAAGAAGTCTGAGAATTAGATTTATGGTTAGGATTATGGTTAGGGTTAAGGATGAAGTTTAGTGTTAGGGTGAGGGCTTAGGGTTAGGGATTAGGGTTAGGGTTAAAGGTTACTCTTAAGTTTAGCGGTTACACTTTGGGTTAGGGTTGAGGTTTACGGTTAGGGTTAAGTTGAGGGGTTAGGGTTAGGTACAGGGTTAGGCTTAAGTGTTAGGTTTAGGGTTTAAGATTAGGATTAGGGTTAGGATTAAAGCTTAGCGTGAGAGTTAACGCTTAGGGTTAAGGTTAAGAGTTAAGCTTTAGGGTTAGGGATAGGGTTAGGGTTAGTTTTAGGGTTAGAGTTATGTGCTATGATTTGTGTTAGAGGTTAGGGTTAGGATTACTGGTGACGGTTAGGGTTACGTTTAGGGGTTAGCATTAGGGTTAGGGTTAAGGGATAGGATTAGGGTTAAGTGTTGGGCTTAGGGTTAGGGTTTAGTGTTAGGGTTATCATTATGGACTAGGGGTAGGGTCAGGGTTAAATGCTTGTTGCGGGTAATGGTTAGGGTCAGGGTTAAGGTTCATGGATAGGGTTAGTGTTAAGGGTTACGGGTAGGTTTAGGGTTTAGGGTTAGAGTTAGCATTAGGCATTTAGGTTAGGATTAGGCGGTAGGTTAGATTTAGGGTTAGATCTGGGCATTAGGGTAACGGCTAGCGTTAGGGTTAAGAGATAGGTTTAGGTTTAATGCTTAGGATTAGGGTTAGGGTTTGGGGTTAAAGTAAGTGTTAGGGGTTAGGTTTCAGGATCAAAGGTTAGGGTTATTTTTAGCTGTAGTGTTAGGGTTAGGGATAAGGGATCCCATTAGCATTAAGGGTCTTCCTTACTGTAGGGTTAAGGGTTAGGCTTAGAGTTAAAGGTTAAGGTTCGGGTCAGTGTTAAGATTTAGGGTTAGGGTTAACGGTTAGGGTAAAGGTTAAGCGTTAGGGTTAGGGATTAGTGATTAGGGTTTTTGGTTAGTGTTAGGGTTAGCGGTTAGGAGTTAGTGTTTTATGAAGGGTTATGGTTAGAATTACTATTGTGTTTAGAGTTAGGGTGAGGTATAGGGGTTAGGTTTAGGGGTTAGTTTTAGGGTAAAAGGATAGGATTAGGGTTACGGGTTGGGCTTAGGTTTAGGGTTAAAGTTTACTGCTAGGGTTAGGGATAGTGTTCAGGGTTAGCTTTAGGGGTTCTGGTTAGGGTTAGGTGTTAGGTTAGTGTCAGGGTTAGGTCTAGTCGTGAGGGTAAGGTTTAGGGTTAGCTTTAAGAGCTAGGGTTAGGTTTAATGGTTAGGATTAGGATTAGGGTTAAGGGTTAGGGTAAGGCTTAGGGGTTAGGGTGAAGGGTTAGGGTCAAGGGTTAGGGATTTTGTTAGGCATAGCGTTGGGGTTAGAAGTAAGGGTTACTGTCAGTGTTAGGGTTGTAGGTAGGGTTACGGTTAGGGTTAGCCGTTTAGAATTAGGGTTAGGGATTAGGTGTCACAGTGATGACTAGGAGATAGCATTAGAATTATGGGATAGAGGTTGTTCTCAGGAAATGGGTTATGCATTTACGTTAGGATAAGAGGTTAAAGTTAGGCGCACGGTGAGGTTTACGTGTTAAGGGGAGAAATAGGAACAGGGTTGGGTGTTATGTTCAGGGTTAGGGTTATCTGTTAAAGGTATTGTTTATGCTTAGCGCACGGGCCTTGTCTGCATTAGGCGGGCGGTGAGAGTTTAGGGGGCTGGGATTGTACCCGGGAACCCACTCTATCATACTCTGGGTATGGGCCCGTGGGTTTCATGCAGGACACAGTGGTAGAGCCTCCTTTCACGCATGGCATGGGAGGATTGCAGGCTTTCTAAACTCTAAGAAAGCAAGAAGTCTGAGAATTAGATTTAGGGGTAGGATTCTCGTTAGGGTTAAGGATGAAGTTTAGTGTTAGGGTGAGGGCTTAGGGTTAGGGATTAGGGTTAGGGTTAAAGGTTACTCTTAGGTTTAACGGTTACACTTTGGTTTACGGTTGAGGTTTACGGTTAGGGTTGAGATGAGGAGTTAGGGTTTGGTACAGAGTTAGGGTTAAGTGTTAGGTTGAGGGTTGAAGATTAGGATTAGGGTTAGGATTAAAGGTTAGCGTGAGAGTTAACGCTTAGTGTTAAGGTTAAGAGTTAGGGTTTAGGGTTAGGTTTAGGGTTAGTTTTAGGGTTAGAGTAATGTGCTATGGTTTGCGTTAGAGGTTAGGGTTAGGTTTACTGGTCACGGTTAGGGTTACGTTTAGGGGGTAGCATTAGGATTAGGGTTAGGGTTAGAGTTAAGGGATAGGATTAGGGTTAAGTGTTGGGCTTAGGGTGAGGGTTTAGAGTTAGGTTTAGCATTAAGTATTACGGTTAGGGTCTGGGTTAAATGCTTGTGTGCGGGTAATGGTTAGGGTCAGGGTTAAGGTTCACGGATAGGGTTAGTGTTAAGGGTTACGGGTAGGTTTAGGGTTCAGGGTTAGAGTTAGCATTAGGGCTTAAGGTTAGGTTTAGGCGGTAGGTTAGATTTATGGTTAGATCTAGGCGTTAGGGTAAGGGCTAGCGTTAGGGTTAAGAGATAGGGTTAGGTTAAATGCTTAGGATTAGGGTTAGGGTTTGGGGTGAAAGTAAGTGTTAGGGGTTAGGTTTAAGGATCCAAGGTTAGGGTTATTTTTAGCTGTAGTGTTAGGGTTAGGGATAAGGGATCCCATTAGCATTAAGGGTCTTCCTTACTGTAGGGTTAAGGGTTAGGCTTAGAGTTAAAGGTTAAGGTTAGGGTCAGTGTTAAGATTTAGGGTGAGGGTTAACGGTTAGGGTAAAGGTTAAGCGTTAGGGTTAGGGATTAGTGATTAGGGTTTTTGGTTAGTGTTAGGGTTAGCGGTTAGGAGTTAGTGTTTTTTGAAGGGGTATGGTTAGAATTCGGATTGGGGTAAGAGTTAGGATGAGGTATAGGGGTTAGGTTTAGGGGTTAGTTTTAGGGTAAAAGGATAGGATTAGGGTTACGGGTTTGGCTTAGGTTTAGGGTTAAAGTTTACTGCTAGGGTTAGGGATAGGGTTAAGGGTTAGCTTTAGGGGTTCTGGTTAGGGTTAGGTGTTCGGTTAGTGTCAGGGTTTGGTCTAGTCGTGAGGGTAAGGTTTAGGGTTAGCTTTAAGAGCTAGGGTTAGGTTTAATGGTTAGGATTAGGATTAGGGTTAAGGGTTAGAGTAACGCTTAGGGGTTAGGGTGAAGGGTTAGGGTCAAGGGTTGGGGTTTTTCCTAGGCATAGCGTTGGGGTTAGAATAAGGGTTACTGTCAGTGTTAGGGTTGTAGGTAGGGTTACGGTTTGGGTTAGCGGTTTAGAATTAGGGTTAGGGATTAGGTGTCACAGTGATGACTAGGAGATAGGGTTAGAATTATGGGATAGGGGTTGTTCTCAGGAAATGGGTTATGCATTAACGTTAGGATAAGAGGTTAAAGTTAGGCGCACGGTGAGGTTTACGTGTTAAGGGGAGAAATAGGAACAGGGTTGGGTGTTATGTTCAGGGTTAGGGTTATCTGTTAAAGGTATTGTTTATGCTTAGCGCACGGGCCCTGTCTGCATTAGGCGGGCGGGGGGAGTTTAGGGGGCTGGGATTGTACCCGGGAACCCACTCTATCATACTCTGGGTATGGGCCCGTGGGTTTCATGCAGGACACAGTGGTAGAGCCTCCTTTCACGCATGGCATGGGAGGATTGCAGGCTTTCTAAACTCTAAGAAAGCAAGAAGTCTGAGAATGAGATTTAGGGTTAGGATAATGGTTAGGGTTAAGGATGAAGTTTAGTGTTAGGGTGAGGGTTTAGGGTTAGGGATTAGGGTTAGGGTTAAAGATTACTCTTAGGTTTAACGGTTACATTTGGTTTAGGGTTGAGGTTTACGGTTAGGGTTAAGATGAGGGGTTAGGGTTTGGTACAGGGTTAGGGTTAAGTGTTAGGTTTAGGGTTGAAGATTAGGATTAGGGTTAGGATTAAAGGTTAGCGTGAGAGTTAACGCTTAGGGTTAAGGTTAAGTGTTAGGGTTTAGGGTTAGAGTTAGGGTTAGGGTTAATTTTAGGGTTAGAGTTATGTGCTATGATTTGTGTTAGAGGTTAGGGTTAGGTTTACAGTTCACGGTTAGTGTTACGTTTAGGGGTTAGCATTAGAGTTAAGGTTAGGTTTAGGGTTAAGGGATAGGATTAGGGTTAAGTGTTGGGCTTAGGGTGAGGGTTTAGTGTTAAGGTTAGGGTTAGGGTTAGGGTTATGGTTAAGTGTTGGGCTTAGGGTGAGGGTTTAGGGTTAGGGTTATCATTAAGGATTAGGGTTAGGGTCAGGGTTAAATGCTTGGGTGCGGGTAATGGTTAGGGTCAGGGTTAAGGTTCACGGATAGGGTTAGTGTTAAGGGTATTGGGTAGGTTTAGGGTTCAGGGTTAGAGTTAGCATTAGGGCTTAAGGTTAGGATTAGGCGGTAGGTTGATTTAGGGTTAGATCTAGGCGTTAGGGTAAGGGCTAGCGTTAGGGTTAAGAGATAGGATTAGGTTTAATGCATAGGATTAGGGTTAGGGTTTGGGATTAAAGTAAGTGTTAGGGGTTAGGTTTCAGGATCAAAGGTTAGGGTTATTATTAGCTGTAGTGTTAGGGTTAGGGATAAGGGATCACATTAGCATTAAGGGTCTTCCTTACTGTAGGGTTAATGGTTAGGCTTAGAGTTAAAGGTTAAGGTTAGGGTCAGTGTTAAGATTTAGGGTGAGGGTGAACGGTTAGGGTAAAGGTTAAGCGTTAGGGTTACGGATTAGTGATTAGGATTTTTGGATAGTGTTAGGGTAAGCGGTTAGGAGTTAGTGTTTTATGAAGGGGTATGGTTAGAATTAGGATTGGGGTTAGAGTTAGGGTGAGGTATAGGGGTTAGGTTTAGGGGTTAGTTTTAGGATAAAAGGATAGGATTAGGGTTACGGGTTGGGCTTAGGTTTAGGGTTAAAGTTTACTGCTAGGGTTAGCGATAGGGTTGAAGTTTAGCTTTAGGGGTTATTGTTAGGGTTAGGTGTTAGGTTAGTGTCAGGGTTAGGTCTAGTCGTGAGGGTAAGGTTTAGGGTTAGCTTTAAGAGCTAGGGTTAGGTTTAATGGTTAGGATTAGGATTAGGGTTAAGGGTTAGGGTAAGGCTTAGGGGTTAGGGTGAAGGGTTAGGGTCAAGGGTTGGGGTTTTTGTTAGGCATACCGTTGGGGTTAGAAGTAAGGGTTACTGTCAGTGTTAGGGTTGTAGGTAGGGTTACGGTTAGGGTTAGCAGTTTAGAATTAGGGTTAGGGATTAGGTGTCACAGTGATGCCTAGGAGATAGGGTTAGAATTATGGGATAGGGTTGTTCTCAGGGAATGGGTTATGCATTAACGTTAGGATAAGAGGTTAAAGTTAGGCGCACGGTGAGGTTTACGTGTTAAGGGGAGAAATAGGAACAGGGTTGGGTGTTATGTTCAGGGTTAGGGTTATCTGTTAAAGATATTGTTTATGCTTAGCGCACGGGCCCTGTCTCCATTAGGCGGGCGGGGGGAGTTTAGGGGGCTGGGATTGTACCCGGGAACCCACTCTATCATACTCTGGGTAAGGGCCCGTGGGTTTCATGCAGGATGAAGTGGTAGAGCCTCCTTTCACGCATGGCATGGGAGGATTGCAGGCTTTCTAAACTCTAAGAAAGCAAGAAGTCTGAGAATTAGATTTAGGGTTAGGATTATGGTTATGGTTAAGGATGAAGTTTAGTGTTAGGGTGAGGGCTTAGGGTTAGGGATTAGGGTTAGGGTTAAAGGTTACTCTTAAGTTTAACGGTTACACTTTGGTTTACGGTTGAGGTTTACGGTTAGGGTTAAGATGAGGGGTTAGGGTTAGGTAAAGGGTTAAGGTTAAGTGTTAGGTTTAGGGTTGAAGATTAAGATTAGGGTTAGGACTAAAGGTTAGCGTGAGAATTAACGCTTAGGGTTAAGGTTAAGAGTTAGGGTTTAGGGTTAGTTTTAGGGTTAGGGTTAGTTTTAGGGTTAGAGTTATGTGCTATGGTTTGTGTTAGAGGTTAGGGTTAGGTTTACTGGTGACGGTTAGGGTTACGTTTAGGGGTTAGCATTAGGGTTAGGGTTAGGATTAGGGTTAAGGGATAGGATTAGGGTTAAGTGTTGGGCTTAGGGTTAGGGTTTAGTGTTAGGGTTATCGTTAAGGATTAGGGGTAGGGTCAGGGTTAAATGCTTGGGTGCGGGTAATGGTTAGGGTCAGGGTTAACGTTCACGGATAGGGTTAGTGTTAACGGTTACGGGTAGGTTTAGGGCTCAGTGTTAGAGTTAGCATTAGGGCTTAAGGTTAGGATTAGGCGGTAGGTTAGATTTAGGGTTAGGTCTAGGCGTTAGGGTAAGGGCTAGCGTTAGGGTTAAGAGATAGGGTTAGGGTTAATGCTTAGGATTAGGGTTAGGGTTTGGGGTTAAAGTAAGTGTTAGGGGTTAGGTTTAAGGATCAAAGGTTAGGGTTATTTTTAGCTGTAGTGTTAGGGTTAGGAATAAGGGATCCCATTAGCATTAAGGGTCTTCCTTACTGTAGGGTTAAGGGTTAGACTTAGAGTTAAAGGTTAAGGTTAGGGTCAGTGTTAAGATTTAGGGTGAGGGTTAACGGTTAGGGTAAAGGTTAAGCGTTAGGGTTAGGGATTAGTGATTAGGGTTTTGGTTAGTGTTAGGGTTAGCGGTTAGGAGTTAGTGATTTATGAAGGGGTATGGTTAGAATTAGGATTGGGGTTAGAGTTAGGGTGAGGTATAGGGGTTAGATTTAGGGGTTAGTTTTAGGGTAAAAGGATAGCATTAGGGTTACGGGTTGGGCTTAGGTTTAGGGTTAAAGTTTACTGCTAGGGTAGGGATAGGTTTCAGGCTTAGCTTTAGGGGTTCTGGTTAGGGTTAGGTGTTAGGTTAGTGTCAGGGTTAGGTCTAGTCGTGAGGGTAAGGTTTAGGGTTAGCTTTAAGAGCTAGGGTTAGGTTTAATGGTTAGGATTAGGATTAGGGTTAAGGTTTAGGGTAAGGCTTAGGGTTAGGGTGAAGGGTTAGGCTCAAGGGTTAAGGTTTTTGTTAGGCATAGCGTTGGGGTTAGAAGTAGAGGTTACTGTCAGTGTTAGGGTTGTAGGTAGGGTTACGGTTAGGGTTAGCGGTTTAGAATTAGGGTTAGGGATTAGGTGTCACAGTGATGACTAGGAGATAGGGTTAGAATTATGGGATAGGGGTTGTTCTCAGGAAATGGGTTATGCATTAACGTTAGGATAAGAGGTTAAAGTTAGGCGCACGGTGAGGTTTACGTGTTAAGGGGAGAAATAGGAACAGGGTTGGGTGTTATGTTCAGGGTTAGGGTTATCTGTTAAAGGTATTGTTTATGCTTAGCGCACGGGCCCTGTCTGCATTAGGCGGCGGGGGGAGTTTAGGGGGCTGGGATTGTACCCGGGAACCCACTCTGTCATACTCTGGGTATGGGCCCGTGGGTTTCATGCAGGACACAGTAGTAGAGCCTCCTTTCACGCATGGCATGGGAGGATTGCAGGCTTTCTAAACTCTAAGAAAGCAAGAAGTCTCAGAATTAGATTTAGGGTTGGATTATGGTTAGGGTTAAGGATGAAGTTTAGTGTTAGGGTGAGGGTTTAGGGTTAGGGATTAGGGTTAGGGTTAAAGGTTACTCTTAGGATTAACGGTTACACTTTGGTTTAGGGTTGAGGTTTACGGTTAGGGTTAAGATGAGGGGTTAGGGTTTGGTACAGGGTTAGGGTTAAGTGTTAGGTTTAGGGTTGAAGATTAGGATTCGTGTTAGGATTAAAGGTTAGCGTGAGAGTTAACGCTTAGTGTTAAGGTTAAGAGTTAGGGTTTAGGTTTAGGGTTAGTGCTAGGGTTAGTTTTAGGGTTAGAGTTATGTGCTATGGTTTGTGTTAGAGGTTAATTTTAGGTTTACTGGTGACGGTTATGCTTAAGTTTAGGGGTTAGCATTAGGGTTAGGGTTAAGGGATAGGATTAGGGTTAAGTGTTGGGCTTAGGGTTAGGGTTTAGTGTTAGGGTTATCAATAAGGATTAGGGGTAGGGTCAGGGTTAAATGCTTGGGTGCGGGTAATGGTTAGGGTCAGGATTAAGGTTCACAGATAGGGTTAGTGTTAAGGGTTACGGGTAGGTTTAGGGTTCAGGGTTAGAGTTAGCATCAGGGCTTAAGGTTAGGATTAGGCGGTAGGTTAAATTTAGGGTTAGATCTAGGCGTTAGGGTAAGGGCTAGCGTTAGGGTTAAGAGATTGGGTTAGGTTTAGTGCTTAGGATTAGGGTTAGGGTTTGGGGTTAAAGTAAGTGTTAGGGGTTAGGTTTAAGGATGAAAAGTTAGGGTTATTTTTAGCTGTAGTGTTAGGGTTAGGGATAAGGGATCCCATTAGCATTAAGGGTCTTCCTTACTGTAGGATTAAGGGTTAGGCATAGTGTTAAAGCTTAAGGTTAGGGTCAGTGTTAAGATTTAGGGTGAGGGTTAACGGTTAGGGTAAAGGTTAAGCGTTAGGGTTAGGGATTAGTGATTAGGGTTTTTGGTTAGTGTTAGTGTTAGCGATTAGGAGTTAGTGTTTTATGAAGGGGTATGGTTAGAATTCGGATTGGGTTTAGAGTGAGGGTGAGGTATAGGGGTTAGGTTTAGGGGTTAGTTTTAGGGTAAAAGGATAGGATTAGGGTTACGGGTTGGGCTTAGGTTTAGGGTTAAAGTTTACTGCTAGGGTTAGGGATAGGGTTCAGGGTTAGCTTTAGGGGTTCTGGTTAGGGTTAGGTGTTAGGTTAGTGTCAGGGTTAGGTCTAGTCGTGAGGGTAAGGTTTAGGCTTAGCTTTAAGAGCTAGGGTTAGGTTTAATGGTTAGGATTAGGATTAGGGTTAAGGGTTAGGTTAAGGGTTAGGGGTTAGGGTGAAGGGTTAGGGTCAAGGGTTAGGGTTTTTGTTAGGCATAGCGTTGGGGTTAGAAGTAAGGGTTACTGTCAGTGTTAGGGTTATAGGTAGGGTTACGGTTAGGGTTAGCGGTTTAGAATTAGGATTAGGGATTAGGTGTCACAGTGATCACTAGGATATAGCGTTAGAATTATGGGATAGGGGTTGTTCTCAGAAAATGGGTTATGCATTAACGTTAGGATAAGAGGTTAAAGTTAGGCGCACGGTGAGGTTTACGTGTTAAGGGGAGAAATAGGAACAGGGTTGGGTGTTATGTTCAGGGTTAGGGTTATCTGTTAAAGGTATTGTTTATGCTTAGCGCACGGGCCCTGTCTGCATTAGGCGGGCGGGGGGAGTTTAGGGGGCTGGGATTGTACCCGGGAACCCACTCTATCATACTCTGGGTATGGGCCCGTGTGTTTCGTGCAGGACACAGTGGTAGAGCCTCCTTTCACGCATGGCATGGGAGGATTGCAGGCTTTCTAAACTCTAAGAAAGCAAGAAGTCTGAGAATTAGATTTAGGGTTAGGATTCTGGTTAGGGTTAAGGATGAAGTTTAGTGTTAGGGTGAGGGCTTAGGGTTAGGGATTAGGGTTAGGGTTAAAGGTTACTCTTAGGTTTAACGGTTACACTTTGGTTTAGGGTTGAGGTTTACGGTTAGGGTTAAGATGAGGGGTTAGGGTTAGGTACAGGGTTAGGGTTAAGTGTTAGGTTTAGGGTTGAAGATTAGGATTAGGGTTAGGATTAAAGGTTAGCGTGAGAGTTAACGCTTAGGGTTAAGGTTAAGAGTTAGGGTTTAGGGTTAGGTTTAGGTTTAGGGTTAGTTTTAGGGTTAGAGTTACGTGCTATGGTTTGTGTTAGAGGTTAGGTTTAGGTTTACTGGTCACGGTTAGGGTTACGGTTAGGGGTTAGCATTAGGGTTAGGGTTAGGGTTAAGGGATAGGATTAGGGTTAAGTGTTGGGCTTAGGGTTAGGGTTTAGTGTTAGGGTTATCATTAAGGATTAGGGTTAGGGTCAGGGTTAAATGCTTGGGTGCGGGTAATGGTTAGGGTCAGGGTTAAGGTTCACGGATAGGGTTAGTTTTAAGGGTTACGGGTAGGTTTAGGGTTCAGGGTTAGAGTTAGCATTAGGGCTTAAGGTTAGGATTAGACGGGAGGTTAGAATTAGGGTTAGATCTAGGCGTTAGGGTAAGGGCTAGTGTAGGGTTAAGAGATAGGGTTAGGTTTAATGCTTAGGATTAGGGTTAGGGTTTGGGGTTAAAGTAAGTGTTAGGGGTTAGGTTTAAAGATCAAAGGTTAGGGTTATTTTTAACTGTAGTGTTAGGGTTAGGGATAAGGGATCCCATTGCATTAAGGGTCTTCCTTCCTGTAGGGTTAAGGGTTAGGCTTAGCGTTAAAGGTTAAGGTTAGGGTCAGTGTTAAGATTTAGGGTGAGGGTTAACGGTTAGGGTAAAGGTTAAGCGTTAGGGTTAGGGATTAGTGATTAGGGTTTTTGGTTAGTGTTAGGGTTAGCGGTTAGGAGTTAGTGTTTTATGAAGGGGTATGGTTAGAATTAGGATTGGGGTTAGAGTTAGGGTGAGGTATAGGGTTTAGATCTAGGGGTTAGTTTTAGGGTAAAAGGATAGGATTAGGATTACGGGTTGGGCTCAGGTTTAGGGTTAAAGTTTACTGCTAGGGTTAGGGATAGGGTTCAGGGTTAGCTTTAGGGTTTCTGGTTAGGGTTAGGTGTTAGGTTAGTGTCAGGGTTAGGTCTAGTCGTGACGGTAAGGTTTAGGGTTAGCTTTAAGAGGTAGGGTTAGGTTTAATGGTTAGGATTAGGATTAGGGTTAAGGGTTAGGATAACGCTTAGGGGTTAGGGTGAAGGGTTAGGGTCAAGGGTTAGGGTTTTTGTTAGGCATAGCGTTGGGTTTAGAAGTAAGGGTTACTGTCAGTGTTAGGGTTGAAGGTAGGGTTACGGTTAGGGTTAGCGGTTTAGAATTAGGGTTAGAGATTAGGTGTCACAGTGATGACTAGGAGATAGGGTTAGAATTATGGGATAGGGGTTGTTCTCAGGAAATGGGTTATGCATTAACGTTAGGATAAGAGTTTAAAGTTAGGCGCAAGGTGAGGTTTACGTGTTAAGGGGAGAAATAGGAACAGGGTTGGGTGTTATGTTCAGGGTTAGGGTTATCTGTTAAAGGTATTGTTTATGCTTAGCGCACGGGCCCTGTCTCCATTAGGCGGGCGGGGGGAGTTTAGGGGGCTGGGATTGTACCCGGACACCCACTCTATCATAATCTGGGTATGGGCCCGTGGGTTTCATGCAGGACACAGTGGTAGAGCCTCCTTTCACGCATGCCATGGGAGGATTGCAGGCTTTCTAAACTCTAAGAAAGCAAGAAGTCTGAGAATTAGATTTAGGGTTAGGATTCTGGTAGGGTTAAGGATGAAGTTTAGTGTTAGGTTGAGGGCTTAGGGTTAGGGATTAGGGTTAGGGTTAAAGGTTACTCTTAGGTTTAACGGTTACACTTTGGTTTAGGGTTGAGGTTTACGGTTAGGGTTAAGATGAGGGGTTAGAGTTTGGTACAGGGTTAGGGTTAAGTGTTAGGTTTAGGGTTGAAGATTAGGATTAGGGTTAGGATTAAAGGTTAACGTGAGAGTTAACGCTTAGGGTTAAGGTTAAGAGTTAGGGTTTAGGGTTAGTGTTAGGGTTAGGGTTAGTTTTAGGGTTAGAGTTATGTGCTATGGTTTGTGTTAGAGGTTAGGGTTAGGTTTACTGGTCACGGTTAGGGTTACTTTTAGGGGTTACCATTAGGGTTAGGGTTAGGGTTAGGGTTAAAGGATAGGATTAGGGTTAAGTGTTGGGCTTAGGGTTAGGGTTTAGTGTTAGGGTTATCATTAAGGACTAGGGGTAGGGTCAGGGTTAAATGCTTGGGTGCGGGTAATGGTTAGGGTCAGGATTAAGGTTCACGGATAGGGTTAGTGTTAAGGGTTACGGGTAGGTTTAGGGTTCAGGGTTAGAGTTAGCATTAGGGCTTAAGGTTAGGATTAGGCGGTAGATTAGATTTAGGGTTAGATCTAGGCGTAAGGGTAAGGGCTAGCATTAAGGTTAAGAGACAGGGTTAGGTTTAATGCTTAGGATTAGGGTTAGGGTTTGGGGTTAAAGTAAGTGTTAGGGGTTAGGTTTCAGGATCAAAGGTTAGGGTTATTTTTAGCTGTAGTGTTAGGGTTAGGGATAAGGGATCCCATTAGCATTAAGGGTCTTCCTTACTGTAGGGTTAAGGGTTAGGCTTAGAGTTAAAGGTTAAGGTTAGGGTCAGTGTTAAGATTTAGGGTGAGGGTTAACGGTTAGGGTAAAGGTTAAGCGTTAGGGTTAGGGATTAGTGATTAGGGTTTTTGGTTAGTGTTAGGGTTAGCGGTTAGGAGTTAGTGTTTTATGAAGGGGTATGGTTAGAATTAGGATTGGGGTTAGAGTTAGGGTGAGGTATAGGGGTTAGGTTTAGGGGTTAGTTTTAGGGTAAAAGGATAGGATTAGGGTTACGGGTTGGGCTTAGGTTTAGGGTTAAAGTTTACTGCTAGGGTTAGGGATAGGGTTCAGGGTTAGCTTTAGGGGTTCTGGTTAGGGTTAGGTGTTAGGTTAGTGTCAGGGTTAGGTCTAGTCGTCAGGTTAAGGTTTAGGGTTAGCTTTAAGAGCTAGAGTTAGGTTTAATGGTTAGGATTAGGATTAGGGTTAAGGGTTAGGGTAAGGCTTAGGGGTTAGGGTGAAGGGTTAGGGTCAAGGGTTAGGGTTTTTGTTAGGCATAGCGTTGGGGTTAGAAGTAAGGGTCACTGTCAGTGTTAGGGTTGTAGGTAGGGTTACGGTTAGGGTTACCGGTTTAGAATTAGGGTTAGGGATTAGGTGTCACAGTGATGACTAGGAGATAGGGTTAGAATTATGGGATAGGGGTTGTTCTCAGGATATGGGTTATGAATTAACTTTGGATAAGAGGTTAAAGTTAGGCGCACGGTGAGGTTTACGTGTTAAGGGGAGAAATAGGAACAGGGTTGGGTGTTATGTTCAGGGTTAGGGTTATCTGTTAAAGGTATTGTTTATGCTTAGCGCACAGGCCCTGTCTGCATTAGGCGGGCGGGGGGAGTTTAGGGGGCTGGGCTTGTACCCCGGAACCCACTCTATCATACTCTGGGTATGGGCCCGTGGGTTTCATGCAGGACACAGTGGTAGAGCCTCCTTTCACCCATGGGATGGGAGGATTGCAGGCTTTCTAAACTCTAAGAAAGCAAGAAGTCTGAGAATTAGATTTAGGGTTAGGATTATGGTTAGGGTTAAGGATGAAGTTTAGTGTTAGGGTGAGGGCTTAGGGTTAGGGATTAGGGTTAGGGTTAAAGGTTACTCTTAGGTTTAACGGTTACACTTTGGTTTAGGGTTGAGGTTTACGGTTAGGGTTAAGATGAGGGGTTAGGGTTTGGTACAGTGTTAGGGTTAAGTGTTAGGTTTAGGGTTGAAGATTAGGATTAGGGTTAGGATTAAAGGTTAGCGTGAGAGTTAACGCTTAGGGTTAAGGTTAAGAGTTAGGGTTTAGGGTTAGGGTTAGGGTTAGTGTTAGTTTTAGGGTTAGAGTTATGTGCTATGGTTTGTGTTAGAGGTTCGGTTTAGGTTTACTGGTCACGGTTAGGGTTACGTTTAGGGGGTAGCATTAGGGTTAGGGTTAGGGTTAGGGTTAAGGGATAGGATTAGGGTTAAGTGTTGGGCTTATGGTTAGGGTTTAGTGTTAGGGTTAGCATTAAGGATTAGGGTTAGGGTCAGGGTTAAATGCTTGGGTGCGGGTAATGGTTAGGGTCAGGTTTAAGGTTCACGAATAGGGTTAGTGTTAAGGGTTACGGGTAGGTTTAGGGTTCAGGGTTAGAGTTAGCATTAGGGCTTAAGGTTAGGATTAGGCGGTAGGTTAGATTTAGGGTTAGATCTAGGCCTTAGGGTAAGGGCTAGCGTTAGGGTTAAGAGATAGGGTTAGGTTTAATGCTTAGAATTAGGGTTAGGGTTTGGGGTTAAAGTAAGTGTTAGGGGTTAGGTTTCAGGATCCAAGGTTAGGGTTATTTTTAGCTGTAGTGTTAGGGTTAGGGATAAGGGATCCCATTAGCATTAAGGGTCTTCCTTACTGTAGGGTTAAGGGTAGGCTTAGAGTTAAAGGTTAAGGTTAGGGTCAGTGTTAAGATTTAGGGTGAGGGTTAATGGTTAGCGTAAAGGTTAAGCGTTAGGGTTAGGGATTAGTGATTAGGGTTTTTGGATAGTGTTAGGGTTAGCGGTTAGGAGTTAGTGTTTTATGAAGGGGTATGGTTAGAATTAGGATTGGGGTTAGAGTTAGGGTGAGGTATAGGGGTTAGGTTTAGGGGTTAGTTTTAGGGTAAAAGGATAGGATTAGGGTTACGGGTTGGGCTTAGGTTTAGGGTTAAAGTTTACTGCTAGGGTTAGCTATAGGTTTCAGGGTTAGCTTTAGGGGTTCTGGTTAGGGTTAGGTGTTAAGTTAGTGTCAGGGTTAGGTCTAGTCGTGAGGGTAAGGTTTAGGGTTAGCTTTAAGAGCTAGGGTTAGGTTTAAGGGTTAGGATTAGGATTAGGGTTAAGGGTTAGGGTAAGGCTTAGGGGTTAGGGTGAAGGTTTAGGGTCAAGGGTTAGGGTTTTTGTTAGGCATAGCGTTGGGGTTAGAAGTAAGGGTCACTGTCAGTGTTAGGGTTGTAGGTAGGGTTACGGTTAGGGTTACCGGTTTAGAATTAGGGTTAGGGATTAGGTGTCACAGTGATGACTAGGAGATAGGGTTAGAATTATGGGATAGGGGTTGTTCTCAGGATATGGGTTATGAAGTAACTTTGGATAAGAGGTTAAATTTAGGCGCACGGTGAGGTTTACGTGTTAAGGGGAGAAATAGGAATAGGGTTGGGTGTTATGTTCAGGGTTAGGGTTATCTGTTAAAGGTATTGTTTATGCTTAGCGCACGGGCACTGTCGGCATTAGGTGGGCGGGGGGAGTTTAGGGGGCTGGGATTGTACCCGGGAACACACTCTATCATACTCTGGGTATGGGCCCGTGTGTTTCATGCAGGACACAGTGGTAGAGCCTCCTTTCACGCATGGCATGGGAGGATTGCAGGCTTTCTAAACTCTAAGAAAGCAAGAAGTCTGAGAATTAGATTTAGGGTTAGGATTTTGGTTAGGGTTAAGGATGAAGTTTAGTGTTAGGTTGAGGGCTTAGGGATAGGGATTAGGGTTAGGGTTAAAGGTTACTCTTAGGTTTAACGGTTACACTTTGGTTTAGGGTTGAGGTTTAGGGTTAGGGTTAAGATGAGGGGTTAGGGTTTGGTACAGGGTTAGGGTTAAGTGTTAGGTTTAGGGTTGAAGATTAGGATTAGGGTTAGGATTAAAGGTTAGCGTGAGAGTTAACGCTTAGGGTTAAGGTTAAGAGTTAGGGTTTAGGGTTAGGGTTAGGGTTAGTTTTAGGGTTAGAGTTATGTGCTATGGTTTGTGTTAGAGGTTAGGGTTAGGTTTACTGGTCACGGTTAGGGTTACGTTTAGTGGTTAGCATTAGGGTTAGGGTTAGGGTTAGGGTTAAGGGATAGGATTAGGGTTAAGTGTTGGGCTTAGGGTTAGGGTTTAGTGTTAGGGTTATCATTAAGGATTAGTGTTAGGGTCAGGGTTAAATGCTTGGGTGCGGGTAATGGTTAGGGTCAGGATTAAGGTTCACAGATAGGGTTAGTGTTAAGGGTTACGGGTAGGTTTAGGGTTCTGGGTTAGAGTTTGCATTAGGGCTTAAGGTTAGGATTAGGCGGTATGTTAGATTTAGGGTAAGATCTAGGCGTTAGGGTAAGGGCTAGCGTTAGGGTTAAGAGATAGGGTTAGGTTTAATGCTTAGGATTAGGGTTAGGGTTTGGGGTTAAAGTAAGTGTTAGGGGTTAGGTTTAAGGATCAAAGGTTAGGGTTATTTTTAGCTGTAGTGTTAGGGTTAGGGATAAGTGATCCCATTAGGATTAAGGGTCTTCTTACTGTAGGGTTAAGGTTTAGGCTTAGAGTTAAAGGTTAAGGTTAGGGTCAGTGTTATGATTTAGGGTGAGGGTTAACGGCTAGGGTAAAGGTTAAGCGTTAGGGTTAGGGATTAGTGATTAGGCTTTTTGGTAAGTGTTAGTGTTAGCGGTTAGGAGTTAGTGTTTTATGAAGGGGTATGGTAGAATTAGGATTGGGGTTAGAGTTAGGGTGAGGTATAGGGGTTAGGTTTAGGGGTTAGTTTTAGGGTAAAAGAATAGGATTAGGGTTATGGGTTGGGCTTAGGTTTAGGGTTAAAGTTTACTGCTAGGGTTAGGGATAGGGTTCAGGGTTAGCTTTAGGGGTTCTGGTTAGGGTGAGGTGTTAGGTTAGTGTCAGGGTTAGGTCTAGTCGTGAGGGTAAGGTTTAGGGTTAGCTTTAAGAGCTAGGGTTAGATTTAATGTTTAGGATTAGGATTAGGGTTAATGGTTAGGGTAAGACTTAGGGGTTAGGGTGAAGGGTTAGGGTCAAGGGTTAGGGTTTTTGTTAGGCATATCGTTGGGGTTAGAAGTAAGCGTTACTGTCAGTGTTAGGGTTGTAGGTAGGGTTACGGTTAGGGTTACCGGTTTAGAATTAGGGTTAGGGATTAGGTGTCACAGTGATGACTAGGAGATAGGGTTAGAATTATGGGATAGGGGTTGTTCTCAAGAAATGGGTTATGCATTAACGTTAGGATAAGAGGTTAAAGTTAGGCACACGGTGAGGTTTACGTGTTAAGGGGAGAAATAGGAACAGGGTTGGGTGTTATGTTCAGGGTTAGGGTTATCTGTTAAAGGTAATGTTTATGCTTAGTGCACGGGCCCTGTCTGCATTAGGCGGGCGGGGGGAGTTTAGGGGGCTGGGATTGTACCCGGGAACCCACTCTATCATACTCTGGGTATGGGCCCGTGGGTTTCATGCAGGACACAGTGGTAGAGCCTCCTTTCACGCATGGCATGGGAGGATTGCAGGCTTTCTAAACTCTAAGAAAGCAAGAAGTCTGAGAATTAGATTTAGGGGTAGGATTCTCGTTAGGGTTAAGGATGAAGTTTAGTGTTAGGTTGAGGGCTTAGGGTTAGGGATTAGGGTTAGGGTTAAAGGTTACTCTTAGGTTTAACGGTTACACTTTGTTTTAGGGTTGAGATTTACGGTTAGGGTTAAGATGAGGGTTTAGGGTTTGGTACAGGGTTAGGGTTAAGTGTTAGGTTTAGGGTTGAAGATTAGGTTTAGGGTTAGGATTAAAGGTTAGCGTGAGAGTTAACGCTTACGGTTAAGGTTAAGAGTTAGGGTTTAGTGTTAGGGTTAGGGTTAGGGTTAGTTTTAGGGTTAGAGTTATGTGCTATGGTTTGTGTTAGACGTTAGTGTTAGGTTTACTGCTCATGGTGAGGGTTACGTTTAGGGGTTGGCATTATGGTTAGGGTTAAGGGATAGGTATAGGGTTAAGTGTTGGGCTTAGGGTTAGGTTTTAGTGTTAGGGTTATCATTAAGGATTAGGGTTAGGGTCAGGGTTAAATGCTTGGGTGCGGGTAATGGTTAGGGTCAGGGTTAAGGTTCACGGATAGGGTTAGTGTTAAGGGTTACGGGTAGGTTTAGGGTTCAGGGTTAGTGTTAGCATTAGGGCTTAAAGTTAGGATTAGGCGGTAGGTTAGATTTAGGGTTAGATCTAGGCGTTAGGGTAAGGGCTAGCGTTAGGGTTAAGAGATCGGGTTAGGTTTAATGCTTAGGGTTAGGGTTAGGGTTAGGGTTAGGGTTAGTTTTAGGGTTAGAGTTATGTGCTATGGTTTGTGTTAGAGGTTAGGGTTAGGTTTACAGGTCACGGGTAGGGTTACGTTTAGGGGGTAGCATTAGGGTTAGGGTTATGGTTAAGGGATAGGATTAGGGATAAGTGTTGGGCTTAGGGTTAGGGTTTAGTGTTAGGGTTAGGATGAAGGATTAGGGTTAGGGTCAGGGTTAAATGCTTGGGTGCGGGTAATGGTTAGGGTCAGGGTTAAGGTTCACGGATAGGGTTAGTGTTAAGGGTTGCGGGTAGGTTTAGGATTCACGGTTAGAGGTAGCATTAGGGCTTAAGGTTAGGATTAGGCGGTAGGTTAGATTTAGGGTAAGATCTAGGCGTTAGGGTAAGGGCTAGCGTTAGGGTTAAGAGATAGGGTTAGGTTTAATGCTTAGGATTAGGGTTAGGGTTTGGGGTTAAAGTAAGTGTTAGGGGTTAGGTTTAAGGATCCAAGGTTAGGGTTATTTTTAGCTGTAGTGTTAGGGTTAGGGATAAGGGATCCCATTAGCATTAAGGGTCTTCCTTACTGTAGGGTTAAGGGTTAGGCTTAGAGTTAAAGGTTAAGGTTAGGGTCAGTGTTAAGATTTAGGGTGAGGGTTAACGGTTAGGGTAAAGGTTAAGCGTTAGGGTTAGGGATTAGTGATTAGGGTTTTTGGTTAGTGTTAGGGTTAGCGGTTAGGAGTTAGTGTTTTATGAAGGGGTATGGTTAGAATTAGGATTGGGGTTAGAGTTAGGGTGAGGTATAGGGGTTAGGTTTAGGGGTTAGTTTTAGGGTAAAAGGATAGGATTAGGGTTACGGGTTGGGCTTAGGTTTAGGGTTAAAGTTTACTGCTAGGGTTAGGGATAGGGTTCAGGGTTAGCTTTAGGGGTTCTGGTTAGGGTTAGGTGTTAGGTTAGTGTCAGGGTTAGGTCTAGTCGTGAGGGTAAGGTTTAGGGTTAGCTTTAAGAGCTAGGGTTAGGTTTAATGGTTAGGATTAGTATTAGGGTTAAGGGTTAGGCTAAGGCTTAGGGGTTAGGGTGAAGGGTTAGGGTCAAGGGTTAGGGTTTTTGTTAGGCATAGCGTTGGGGTTAGAAGTAAGGGTTACTGTCAGTGTTAGGGTTGTAGGTAGGGTTACGGTTAGGGTTAGCGGTTTAGAATTAGGGTTAGGGATTAGGTGTCACAGTGATGACTAGGAGATAGGGTTAGAATTATGGGATAGGGGTTGTTCTCAGGAAATGGGTTATGCATTAACGTTAGGATAAGAGGTTAAAGTTATGCGCACGGTGAGGTTTACGTGTTAAGGGGAGAAATAGGAACAGGATTGGGTGTTATGTTCAGGGTTAGGGTTATCTGTTAAAGGTATTGTTTATGCTTAGCGCACGGGCCCTGTCTGCATTAGGCGGGCGGGGGAGTTTAGGAGGCTGGGATTGTACCCGGGAACCCACTCTATCATACTCTGGGTATGGGCCCGTGGGTTTCATGCAGGACACAGTGGTAGAGCCTCCTTTCACGCATGGCATGGGAGGATTGCAGGCTTTCTAAACTCTAAGACAGCTAGAATTCTGAGAATTAGATTTAGGGTTAGGATTCTGGTTAGGGTTAAGGATGAAGTTTAGTGTTAGGGTGAGGGCTTAGGGTTAGGGATTAGCGTTAGGGTTAAAGGCTACTCTTAAGTTTAACGGTTACACTTTGGTTTAGGGTTGAGGTTTACGGTTAGGGTTAAGATGAGGGGTTAGGGTTAGGTACAGGGTTAGGGTTAAGTGTTAGGTTTAGGGTTGAAGATTAGGATTAGGGTTAGGATTAAAGGTTAGCGTGAGAGTTAACGCTTAGGGTTAAGGTTAAGAGCTAGGGTTTAGGGTTAGGGTTAGGGTTAGGGTTAGTTTTAGGGTTAGAGTTATGTGCTATGGTTTGTGTTAGAGGTTAGGGTTAGGTTTACTGGTCACGGTGAGGGTTACGTTTAGGGGTTAGCATTAGGGTTAGGGTTAAGGGATAGGATTAGGGTTAAGTGTTGGGCTTAGGGTTAGGGTTTAGTGTTAGGGTTAGCATTAAGGATTAGGGGTAGAGTCAGGGTTAAACGCTTGGGTGCGGGTAATGGTTAGGGTCAGGGTTAAGGTTCAAAGATAGGGTTAGTGTAAAGGGTTACGGGTAGGTTTAGGGTTCAGGGTTAGAGTTAGCATTAGGGCTTAAGGTTAGGATTAGGCGGTAGGTTAGATTTAGGGATAGATCTAGGCGTTAGGGTAAGGGCTAGCGTTAGGGTTAAGAGATAGGGTTAGGTTTAATGCTTAGGATTAGGGTTAGGGTTTGGGGTGAAAGTAAGTGTTAGGGGTTCGGTTTAAGGATCCAAGGTTAGGGTTATTTTTAGCTGTAGTGTTAGGGTTAGGGATAAGGGATCCCATTAGCATTAAGGGTCTTCCTTCCTGTAGGGTTAAGGGTTAGGCTTAGAGTTAAAGGTTAAGGTTAGTGTCAGTGTTAAGATTTAGGGTGAGGGTTAACGGTCAGGGTAAAGGTTAAGCGTTAGGGTTCGGGATTAGTGATTAGGGTTTTTGGTTAGTGTTAGGGTTAGCGGTTAGGAGTTAGTGTTTTATGAAGGGGTATGGTTAGAATTAGGATTGGGGTTAGAGTTAGGGTGAGGTATAGGGGTTAGGTTTAGGGGTTAGATTTAGGGTAAAAGGATAGGATTAGGGTTACGGGTTGGGCTTAGTTTTAGGGTTAAAGTTTACTGCTAGGGTTAGGGATAGGGTTCAGGGTTAGCTTTAGGGGTTCTGGTTAGGGTTAGGTGTTAGGTTAGTGTCAGGGTTAGGTCTAGTCGTGAGGGTAAGGTTTAGGGTTAGCTTTGAGAGCTAGGGTTAGGTTTAATGGTTAGGATTAGGATTAGGGTTAAGGGTTAGGGTAAGGCTTAGGGGTTAGGGTGAAGGGTTAGGGTCAAGGGTTAGGGTTTTTGTTAGGCATAGCGTTGGGGTTAGAAGTAAGGGTTACTGTCAGTGTTAGGGTTGTAGGTAAGGTTACGGTTAGGGTTAGCGGTTTAGAATTAGGGTTAGGGATTAGGTGTCACAGTGATGACTAGGAGATAGGGTTAGAATTATGGGATAGGGGTTGTTCTCAGGAAATGGGTTATGCATTAACGTTAGGATAAGAGGTTAAAGTTAGGCGCACGGTGAGGTTTACGTGTTAAGGGGAGAAATAGTAACAGGGTTGGGTGGTATCTTCAGGGTTAGGGTTATCTGTTAAAGGTATTGTTTATGCTTAGCGCACGGGCCCTGTCTGCATTAGGCAGCAGGGGGAGTTTAGGGGGCTGGGATTGTACCCGGGAACCCACTCTATCATACTCTGGGTATGGGCCCGTGGGTTTCATGCAGGACACAGTGGTAGAGCCTCCTTTTACGCATGGCATGGGAGGATTGCAGGCTTTCTAAACTCTAAGAAAGCAAGAAGTCTGAGAATTAGATTTAGGGGTAGGATTCTCGTTAGGGTTAAGGATGAAGTTTAGTGTTAGGGTGAGGGCTTAGGGTTAGGGTTAAAGGTTACTCTTAGGTTTAACGGTTACACTTTGGTTTAGGGTTGAGGTTTACGGTTAGGGTTAAGATGAGGGGTTAGGGTTTGGTACAGGGTTAGGGTTAAGTGTTAGGTTTAGGGTTGAAGATTGGGATTAGGGTTAGGATTAAAGGTTAGCATGAGAGTTAACGCTCAGGGTTAAGGTTAAGAGTTAGGGTTTAGGGTTAGGGTTAGGGTTAGGGTTAGTTTTAGGGTTAGAGTTATGTGCTATGGTTTGTGTTAGAGGTTCGGTTTAGGTTTACTGGTCACGGTTAGGGTTACGTTTAGGGGGTAGCATTAGGGTTAGGGTTAGGGTTAGGGTTAAGGGATAGGATTAGGGTTAAGTGTTGGGCTTATGGTTAGGGTTTAGTGTTAGGGTTAGCATTAAGGATTAGGGTTAGGGTCAGGGTTAAATGCTTGGGTGCGGGTAATGGTTAGGGTCAGGTTTAAGGTTCACGAATAGGGTTAGTGTTAAGGGTTACGGGTAGGTTTAGGGTTCAGGGTTAGAGTTAGCATTAGGGCTTAAGGTTAGGATTAGGCGGTAAGTTAGATTTAGGGTTAGATCTAGGCCTTAGGGTAAGGGCTAGCGTTAGGGTTAAGAGATAGGGTTAGGTTTAATGCTTAGGATTAGGGTTAGGGTTTGGGGTTAAAGTAAGTGTTAGGGGTTAGGTTTAAGGATCCAAGGTTTGGGTTATTTTTAGCTGTAGTGTTAGGGTTAGGGATAAGGGATCCCATTAGCATTAAGGGTCTTCCTTACTGTAGGGTTAAGGGTTAGGCTTAGAGTTAAAGGTTAAGGTTAGGGTCAGTGTTAAGATTTAGGGTGAGGGTTAACGGTTAGGGTAAAGGTTAAGCGTTAGGGTTAGGGATTAGTGATTAGGGTTTTTGGTTAGTGTTAGTGTTAGCGGTTAGGAGTTAGTGTTTTATGAAGGGGTATGGTTAGAATTCGGATTGGGGTTAGAGTTAGGGTGAGGTATAGGGGTTAGGTTTAGGGGTTAGTTTTAGGGTAAAAGGATAGGATTAGGGTTACGGGTTGGGCTTAGTTTAGGGTTAAAGTTTACTGCTAGGGTTAGGGATAGTGTTCAGGGTTAGCTTTAGGGGTTCTGGTTAGGGTTAGGTGTTAGGTTAGTGTCAGGGTTAGGTCTAGTCGTGAGGGTAAGGTTTAGGGTTAGCTTTAAGAGCTAGGGTTAGGTTTAATGGTTAGGATTAGGATTAGGGTTAAGGGTTAGGGTAAGGCTTAGGGGTTAGGGGGAAGGTTTAGGGTCAAGGGTTAGGGTTTTTGTTAGGCATAGCGTTGGGGTTAGAAGTAAGGGTTACTGTCAGTGTTAGGGTTGTAGGTAGGGTTACGGTTAGGGTTAGCGGTTTGGAATTAGGGTTAGGGATTAGGTGTCACAGTGATGACTAGGAGATAGGGTTAGAATTATGGGATAGGGGTTGTTCTCAGGAAATGGGTTATGCATTAACGTTAGGATAAGAAGTTAAAGTTAGGCGCACGGTGAGGTTTACGTGTTAAGGGGAGAAATAGGAACAGGGTTGGGTGTTACGTTCAGAGTTAGGGTTATCTGTTAAAGGTTTTGTTTATACTTAGCGCACGGGCCCTGTCTGCATTAGGTGGGCGGGGGGATTTTAGGGGACTGGGATTGTACCCGGGAACCCACTCTATCATACTCTGGGTATGGGCCCGTGGGTTTCAGGCAGGACGCAGTGGTAGAGCCTCCTTTCAGGCATGCCATAGGAGGATGGCAGGCTTTCTAAACTCTAAGAAAGCAAGAAGTCTGAGAATGAGATTTAGGGTTAGGATTCTGGTTAGGGTTAAGGATGAAGTTTAGTGTTAGGGTGAGTGCTTAGGGTTAGGGATTAGGGTTAGGGTTAAAGGTAACTCTTAGGTTTAACGGTTACACTTTGGTTTAGGGTTGAGGTTTACGGGTAGGGTTAAGATGAGGGGTTAGGGTTTGGTACAGGGTTAGGGTTAAGTGTTAGGTTTAGGGTTGAAGATTAGGATTAGGGTTAGGATTAAAGGTTAGCGTGAGAGTTAACGCTTAGGGTTAAGGTTAAGAGTTAGGGTTTAGGGTTAGGGTTAGGGTTAGGGTTAGTTTTAGGGTTAGAGTTATGTGCTATGGTTTGTGTTAGAGGTTAGGGTTAGGTTTACTGGTCACGGTTAGGGTTACGTTTAGGGGGTAGCATTAGGGATAGGCTTAGGGTTAGGGTTAAGGGATAGGATTAGGGATAAGTGCTGGGCTTAGGGTTAGGGTTTAGTGTTAGGGTTAGCATTAAGGATTAGGGTTAGGGTCAGGGTTAAATGCTTGGGTGCGGGTAATGGTTAGGGTCAGGGTTAAGGTTCACGGATAGGGTTAGTGTTAAGTGTTACGGGTAGGTTTAGGGTTCAGGGTTAGACTTAGCATTAGGGCTTAAGCTTAGGATTAGGCGGTAGGTTAGATTTAGGGTTAGATCTAGGCGTTAGGGTAAGGGCTAGCGTTAGGGTTAAGAGATAGGGTTAGGTTTAATGCTTAGGATTAGGGTTAGGGTTTGGGGTCAAAGTAAGTGTTAGGGGTTAGGTTTCAGGATCCAAGGTTAGGGTTATTTTTAGCTGTAGTGTTAGGGTTAGGGATAAGGGATCCCATTAGCATTAAGGGTCTTCCTTACTGTAGGGTTAAGGGTTAGGCTTAGAGTTAAAGGTTAAGGTTAGGGTCAGTGTTAAGATTTAGGGTGAGGGTTAATGGTTAGCGTAAAGGTTAAGCGTTAAGGTTAGGGATTAGTGATTAGGGTTTTTGGATAGTGTTAGGGTTAGCGGTTAGGAGTTAGTGTTTTATGAAGGGGTATGGTTAGAATTAGGATTGGGGTTAGAGTTAGGGTGAGGTATAGGGGTTAGGTTTAGGGGTTAGTTTTAGGGTAAAAGGATAGGATTAGGGTTACGGGTTGGGCTTAGGTTTAGGGTTAAAGTTTACTGCTAGGGTTAGCTATAGGTTTCAGGGTTAGCTTTAGGGGTTCTGGTTAGGGTTAGGTGTTAAGTTAGTGTCAGGGTTAGGTCTAGTCGTGAGGGTAAGGTTTAGGGTTAGCTTTAAGAGCTAGGGTTAGGTTTAAGGGTTAGGATTAGGATTAGGGTTAAGGGTTAGGGTAAGGCTTAGGGGTTAGGGTGAAGGTTTAGGGTCAAGGGTTAGGGTTTTTGTTAGGCATAGCGTTGGGGTTAGAAGTAAGGGTCACTGTCAGTGTTAGGGTTGTAGGTAGGGTTACGGTTAGGGTTACCGGTTTAGAATTAGGGTTAGGGATTAGGTGTCACAGTGATGACTAGGAGATAGGGTTAGAATTATGGGATAGGGGTTGTTCTCAGGATATGGGTTATGAAGTAACTTTGGATAAGAGGTTAAATTTAGGCGCACGGTGAGGTTTACGTGTTAAGGGGAGAAATAGGAATAGGGTTGGGTGTTATGTTCAGGGTTAGGGTTATCTGTTAAAGGTATTGTTTATGCTTAGCGCACGGGCACTGTCGGCATTAGGTGGGCGGGGGGAGTTTAGGGGGCTGGGATTGTACCCGGGAACCCACTCTATCATACTCTGGGTATGGGCCCGTGTGTTTCATGCAGGACACAGTGGTAGAGCCTCCTTTCACGCATGGCATGGGAGGATTGCAGGCTTTCTAAACTCTAAGAAAGCAAGAAGTCTGAGAATTAGATTTAGGGTTAGGATTTTGGTTAGGGTTAAGGATGAAGTTTAGTGTTAGGGTGAGGGCTTAGGGTTAGGGATTAGGGTTAGGGTTAAAGGTTACTCTTAGGTTTAACGGTTACACTTTGGTTTAGGGTTGAGGTTTAGGGTTAGGGTTAAGATGAGGGGTTAGGGTTTGGTACAGGGTTAGGGTTAAGTGTTAGGTTTAGGGTTGAAGATTAGGATTAGGGTTAGGATTAAAGGTTAGCGTGAGAGTTAACGCTTAGGGTTAAGGTTAAGAGTTAGGGTTTAGGGTTAGGGTTAGGGTTAGTTTTAGGGTTAGAGTTATGTGCTATGGTTTGTGTTAGAGGTTCGGGTTAGGTTTACTGGTCACGGTTAGGGTTACGTTTAGGGGGTAGCATTAGGGTTAGGGTTAGGGTTAGGGTTAAGGGATAGGATTAGGGTTAAGTGTTGGGCTTATGGTTAGGGTTTAGTGTTAGGGTTAGCATTAAGGATTAGGGTTAGGGTCAGGGTTAAATGCTTGGGTGCGGGTAATGGTTAGGGTCAGGTTTAAGGTTCACGAATAGGGTTAGTGTTAAGGGTTACGGGTAGGTTTAGGGTTCAGGGTTAGAGTTAGCATTAGGGCTTAAGGTTAGGATTAGGCGGTAAGTTAGATTTAGGGTTAGATCTAGGCCTTAGGGTAAGGGCTAGCGTTAGGGTTAAGAGATAGGGTTAGGTTTAATGCTTAGGATTAGGGTTAGGGTTTGGGGTTAAAGTAAGTGTTAGGGGTTAGGTTTAAGGATCCAAGGTTTGGGTTATTTTTAGCTGTAGTGTTAGGGTTAGGGATAAGGGATCCCATTAGCATTAAGGGTCTTCCTTACCGTAGGGTTAAGGGTTAGGCTTAGAGTTAAAGGTTAAGGTTAGGGTCAGTGTTAAGATTTAGGGTGAGGGTTAACGGTTAGGGTAAAGGTTAAGCGTTAGGGTTAGGGATTAGTGATTAGGGTTTTTGGTTAGTGTTAGTGTTAGCGGTTAGGAGTTAGTGTTTTATGAAGGGGTATGGTTAGAATTCGGATTGGGGTTAGAGTTAGGGTGAGGTATAGGGGTTAGGTTTAGGGGTTAGTTTTAGGGTAAAAGGATAGGATTAGGGTTACGGGTTGGGCTTAGTTTAGGGTTAAAGTTTACTGCTAGGGTTAGGGATAGTGTTCAGGGTTAGCTTTAGGGGTTCTGGTTAGGGTTAGGTGTTAGGTTAGTGTCAGGGTTAGGTCTAGTCGTGAGTGTAAGGTTTAGGGTTAGCTTTAAGAGCTAGGGTTAGGTTTAATGGTTAGGATTAGGATTAGGGTTAAGGGTTAGGGTAAGGCTTAGGGGTTAGGGGGAAGGTTTAGGGTCAAGGGTTAGGGTTTTTGTTAGGCATAGCGTTGGGGTTAGAAGTAAGGGTTACTGTCAGTGTTAGGGTTGTAGGTAGGGTTACGGTTAGGGTTAGCGGTTTGGAATTAGGGTTAGGGATTAGGTGTCACAGTGATGACTAGGAGATAGGGTTAGAATTATGGGATAGGGGTTGTTCTCAGGAAATGGGTTATGCATTAACGTTAGGATAAGAAGTTAAAGTTAGGCGCACGGTGAGGTTTACGTGTTAAGGGGAGAAATAGGAACAGGGTTGGGTGTTACGTTCAGAGTTAGGGTTATCTGTTAAAGGTTTTGTTTATACTTAGCGCACGGGCCCTGTCTGCATTAGGTGGGCGGGGGGATTTTAGGGGACTGGGATTGTACCCGGGAACCCACTCTATCATACTCTGGGTATGGGCCCGTGGGTTTCAGGCAGGACGCAGTGGTAGAGCCTCCTTTCAGGCATGCCATGGGAGGATGGCAGGCTTTCTAAACTCTAAGAAAGCAAGAAGTCTGAGAATGAGATTTAGGGTTAGGATTCTGGTTAGGGTTAAGGATGAAGTTTAGTGTTAGGGTGAGTGCTTAGGGTTAGGGATTAGGGTTAGGGTTAAAGGTAACTCTTAGGTTTAACGGTTACACTTTGGTTTAGGGTTGAGGTTTACGGGTAGGGTTAAGATGAGGGGTTAGGGTTTGGTACAGGGTTAGGGTTAAGTGTTAGGTTTAGGGTTGAAGATTAGGATTAGGGTTAGGATTAAAGGTTAGCGTGAGAGTTAACGCTTAGGGTTAAGGTTAAGAGTTAGGGTTTAGGGTTAGGGTTAGGGTTAGGGTTAGTTTTAGGGTTAGAGTTATGTGCTATGGTTTGTGTTAGAGGTTAGGGTTAGGTTTACTGGTCACGGTTAGGGTTACGTTTAGGGGGTAGCATTAGGGATAGGCTTAGGGTTAGGGTTAAGGGATAGGATTAGGGATAAGTGCTGGGCTTAGGGTTAGGGTTTAGTGTTAGGGTTAGCATTAAGGATTAGGGTTAGGGTCAGGGTTAAATGCTTGGGTGCGGGTAATGGTTAGGGTCAGGGTTAAGGTTCACGGATAGGGTTAGTGTTAAGGGTTACGGGTAGGTTTAGGGTTCAGGGTTAGACTTAGCATTAGGGCTTAAGCTTAGGATTAGGCGGTAGGTTAGATTTAGGGTTAGATCTAGGCGTTAGGGTAAGGGCTAGCGTTAGGGTTAAGAGATAGGGTTAGGTTTAATGCTTAGGATTAGGGTTAGGGTTTGGGGTCAAAGTAAGTGTTAGGGGTTAGGTTTCAGGATCCAAGGTTAGGGTTATTTTTAGCTGTAGTGTTAGGGTTAGGGATAAGGGATCCCATTAGCATTAAGGGTCTTCCTTACTGTAGGGTTAAGGGTTAGGCTTAGAGTTAAAGGTTAAGGTTAGGGTCAGTGTTAAGATTTAGGGTGAGGGTTAATGGTTAGCGTAAAGGTTAAGCGTTAGGGTTAGGGATTAGTGATTAGGGTTTTTGGATAGTGTTAGGGTTAGCGGTTAGGAGTTAGTGTTTTATGAAGGGGTATGGTTAGAATTAGGATTGGGGTTAGAGTTAGGGTGAGGTATAGGGGTTAGGTTTAGGGGTTAGTTTTAGGGTAAAAGGATAGGATTAGGGTTACGGGTTGGGCTTAGGTTTAGGGTTAAAGTTTACTGCTAGGGTTAGCTATAGGTTTCAGGGTTAGCTTTAGGGGTTCTGGTTAGGGTTAGGTGTTAAGTTAGTGTCAGGGTTAGGTCTAGTCGTGAGGGTAAGGTTTAGGGTTAGCTTTAAGAGCTAGGGTTAGGTTTAAGGGTTAGGATTAGGATTAGGGTTAAGGGTTAGGGTAAGGCTTAGGGGTTAGGGTGAAGGTTTAGGGTCAAGGGTTAGGGTTTTTGTTAGGCATAGCGTTGGGGTTAGAAGTAAGGGTCACTGTCAGTGTTAGGGTTGTAGGTAGGGTTACGGTTAGGGTTACCGGTTTAGAATTAGGGTTAGGGATTAGGTGTCACAGTGATGACTAGGAGATAGGGTTAGAATTATGGGATAGGGGTTGTTCTCAGGATATGGGTTATGAAGTAACTTTGGATAAGAGGTTAAATTTAGGCGCACGGTGAGGTTAGGGTTAGGGTTAGGGTTAGGGTTAGGGTTAGGGTTAAAGGTTACTCTTAGGTTTAACGGTTACACTTTGTTTTAGGGTTGAGATTTACGGTTAGGGTTAAGATGAGGGTTTAGGGTTTGGTACAGGGTTAGGGTTAAGTGTTAGGTTTAGGGTTGAAGATTAGGTTTAGGGTTAGTATTAAAGGTTAGCGTGAGAGTTAACGCTTAGGGTTAAGGTTAAGAGTTAGGGTTTAGTGTTAGGGTTAGGGTTAGGGTTAGTTTTAGGGTTAGAGTTATGTGCTATGGTTTGTGTTAGACGTTAGTGTTAGGTTTACTGCTCATGGTGAGGGTTACGTTTAGGGGTTGGCATTATGGTTAGGGTTAAGGGATAGGAATAGGGTTAAGTGTTGGGCTTAGGGTTAGGTTTTAGTGTTAGGGTTATCATTAAGGATTAGGGTTAGGGTCAGGGTTAAATGCTTGGGTGCGGGTAATGGTTAGGGTCAGGGTTAAGGTTCACGGATAGGGTTAGTGTTAAGGGTTACGGGTAGGTTTAGGGTTCAGGGTTAGTGTTAGCATTAGGGCTTAAAGTTAGGATTAGGCGGTAGGTTAGATTTAGGGTTAGATCTAGGCGTTAGGGTAAGGGCTAGCGTTAGGGTTAAGAGATCGGGTTAGGTTTAATGCTTAGGGTTAGGGTTAGGGTTAGGGTTAGGGTTAGTTTTAGGGTTAGAGTTATGTGCTATGGTTTGTGTTAGAGGTTAGGGTTAGGTTTACTGGTCACGGGTAGGGTTACGTTTAGGGGGTAGCATTAGGGTTAGGGTTATGGTTAAGGGATAGGATTAGGGATAAGTGTTGGGCTTAGGGTTAGGGTTTAGTGTTAGGGTTAGGATGAAGGATTAGGGTTAGGGTCAGGGTTAAATGCTTGGGTGCGGGTAATGGTTAGGGTCAGGGTTAAGGTTCACGGATAGGGTTAGTGTTAAGGGTTGCGGGTAGGTTTAGGATTCACGGTTAGAGGTAGCATTAGGGCTTAAGGTTAGGATTAGGCGGTAGGTTAGATTTAGGGTTAGATCTAGGCGTTAGGGTAAGGGCTAGCGTTAGGGTTAAGAGATAGGGTTAGGTTTAATGCTTAGGATTAGGGTTAGGGTTTGGGGTTAAAGTAAGTGTTAGGGGTTAGGTTTAAGGATCCAAGGTTAGGGTTATTTTTAGCTGTAGTGTTAGGGTTAGGGATAAGGGATCCCATTAGCATTAAGGGTCTTCCTTACTGTAGGGTTAAGGGTTAGGCTTAGAGTTAAAGGTTAAGGTTAGGGTCAGTGTTAAGATTTAGGGTGAGGGTTAACGGTTAGGGTAAAGGTTAAGCGTTAGGGTTAGGGATTAGTGATTAGGGTTTTTGGTTAGTGTTAGGGTTAGCGGTTAGGAGTTAGTGTTTTATGAAGGGGTATGGTTAGAATTAGGATTGGGGTTAGAGTTAGGGTGAGGTATAGGGGTTAGGTTTAGGGGTTAGTTTTAGGGTAAAAGGATAGGATTAGGGTTACGGGTTGTTCTTAGGTTTAGGGTTAAAGTTTACTGCTAGGGTTAGGGATAGGGTTCAGGGTTAGCTTTAGGGGTTCTGGTTAGGGTTAGGTGTTAGGTTAGTGTCAGGGTTAGGTCTAGTCGTGAGGGTAAGGTTTAGGGTTACCTTTAAGAGCTAGGGTTAGGTTTAATGGTTAGGATTAGGATTAGGATTAAGGGTTAGGCTAAGGCTTAGGGGTTAGGGTGAAGGGTTAGGGTCAAGGGTTAGGGTTTTTGTTAGGCATAGCGTTGGGGTTAGAAGTAAGGGTTACTGTCAGTGTTAGGGTAGTAGGTAGGGTTACGGTTAGGGTTAGCGGTTTAGAATTAGGGTTAGGGATTAGGTGTCACAGTGATGACTAGGAGATAGGGTTAGAATTATGGGATAGGGGTTGTTCTCAGGAAATGGGTTATGCATTAACGTTAGGATAAGAGGTTAAAGTTAGGCGCACGGTGAGGTTTACGTGTTAAGGGGAGAAATAGGAACAGGATTGGGTGTTATGTTCAGGGTTAGGGTTATCTGTTAAAGGTATTGTTTATGCTTAGCGCACGGGCCCTGTCTGCATTAGGCGGGCGGGGGGAGTTTTGGAGGCTGGGATTGTACCCGGGAACCCACTCTATCATACTCTGGGTATGGGCCCGTGGGTTTCATGCAGGACACAGTGGTAGAGCCTCCTTTCACGCATGGCATGGGAGGATTGCAGGCTTTCTAAACTCTAAGACAGCTAGAATTCTGAGAATTAGATTTAGGGTTAGGATTCTGGTTAGGGTTAAGGATGAAGTTTAGTGTTAGGGTGAGGGCTTAGTGTTAGGGATTAGCGTTAGTGTTAAAGGCTACTCTTAAGTTTAACGGTTACACTTTGGTTTAGGGTTGAGGTTTACGGTTAGGGTTAAGATGAGGGGTTAGGGTTAGGTACAGGGTTAGGGTTAAGTGTTAGGTTTAGGGTTGAAGATTAGGATTAGGGTTAGGATTAAAGGTTAGCGTGAGAGTTAACGCTTAGGGTTAAGGTTAAGAGTTAGGGTTTAGGGTTAGGGTTAGGGTTAGGGTTAGTTTTAGGGTTAGAGTTATGTGCTATGGTTTGTGTTAGAGGTTAGGGTTAGGTTTACTGGTCACGGTGAGGGTTACGTTTAGGGGTTAGCATTAGGGTTAGGGTTAAGGGATAGGATTAGGGTTAAGTGTTGGGCTTAGGGTTAGGGTTTAGTGTTAGGGTTAGCATTAAGGATTAGGGGTAGAGTCAGGGTTAAACGCTTGGGTGCGGGTAATGGTTAGGGTCAGGGTTAAGGTTCAAGGATAGGGTTAGTGTAAAGGGTTACGGGTAGGTTTAGGGTTCAGGGTTAGAGTTAGCATTAGGGCTTAAGGTTAGGATTAGGCGGTAGGTTAGATTTAGGGTTAGATCTAGGCGTTAGGGTAAGGGCTAGCGTTAGGGTTAAGAGATAGGGTTAGGTTTAATGCTTAGGATTAGGGTTAGGGTTTGGGGTGAAAGTAAGTGTTAGGGGTTCGGTTTAAGGATCCAAGGTTAGGGTTATTTTTAGCTGTAGTGTTAGGGTTAGGGATAAGGGATCCCATTAGCATTAAGGGTCTTCCTTCCTGTAGGGTTAAGGGTTAGGCTTAGAGTTAAAGATTAAGGTTAGGGTCAGTGTTAAGATTTAGGGTGAGGGTTAACGGTCAGGGTAAAGGTTAAGCGTTAGGGTTCGGGATTAGTGATTAGGGTTTTTGGTTAGTGTTAGGGTTAGCGGTTAGGAGTTAGTGTTTTATCAAGGGGTATGGTTAGAATTAGGATTGGGGTTAGAGTTAGGGTGAGGTATAGGGGTTAGGTTTAGGGGTTAGATTTAGGGTAAAAGGATAGGATTAGGGTTACGGGTTGGGCTTAGTTTTAGGGTTAAAGTTTACTGCTAGGGTTAGGGATAGGGTTCAGGGTTAGCTTTAGGGGTTCTGGTTAGGGTTAGGTGTTAGGTTAGTGTCAGGTTTAGGTCTAGTCGTGAGGGTAAGGTTTAGGGTTAGCTTTGAGAGCTAGGGTTAGGTTTAATGGTTAGGATTAGGATTAGGGTTAAGGGTTAGGGTAAGGCTTAGGGGTTAGGGTGAAGGGTTAGGGTCAAGGGTTAGGGTTTTTGTTAGGCATAGCGTTGGGGTTAGAAGTAAGGGTTACTGTCAGTGTTAGGGTTGTAGGTAAGGTTACGGTTAGGGTTAGCGGTTTAGAATTAGGGTTAGGGATTAGGTGTCACAGTGATGACTAGGAGATAGGGTTAGAATTATGGGATAGGGGTTGTTCTCAGGAAATGGGTTATGCATTAACGTTAGGATAAGAGGTTAAAGTTAGGCGCACGGTGAGGTTTACGTGTTAAGGGGAGAATAGGAACAGGGTTGGGTGTTATGTTCAGGGTTAGGGTTATCTGTTAAAGGTATTGTTTATGCTTAGCGCACGGGCACTGTCTGCATTAGGCGGTTGGGGGGAGTTTAGGGGGCTGGCATTGTACCCTGGAACCCACTCTATCATACTCTCGGTATGGGTCCGTGGGTTTCATGCAGGACACAGTGGTAGAGCCTCCTTTCACGCATGGCTTGGGAGGATTGCAGGCTTTCTAAACTCTAAGAAAGCAAGAAGTCTGAGAATTAGATTTAGGGTTAGGATTTTGGTTAGGGTTAAGGATGAAGTTTAGTGTTAGGGTGAGGGCTTAGGGTTAGGGATTAGGGTTAGGGTTAAAGGTTACTCTTAAGTTTAACGGTTACACTTTGGTTTAGGGTTGAGGTTTACGGTTAGGGTTAAGATCAGGGGTTAGGGTTAGGGTTAGGGTTAAGTGTTAGGTTTAGGGTTGAAGATTAGGATTAGGGTTAGGATTAAAGGATAGCGTGAGAGTTAACCCTGAGGTTTAAGATTATGAGTTAGGGTTTAGGGTTAGGGTTAGGGATAGGGTTAGTATTAGGGTTAGAGTTATGTGCTATGGTTTGTGTTAGAGGTTAGGGTTAGGTTTACTGGTGACGGTTAGGGTTACGTTTAGGGGTTAGCATTAGGGTTAGGGTGAGGGTTAGGGTTAAGGGATAGGATTAGGGTTAAGTGTTGGGCTTAGGGTTAGGGTTTAGTGTTAGGGTTATCATTAAGGATTAGTGTTAGGGTCAGGGTTAAATACTTTGGTGCACGTAATAGTTAAGGTCAGGGTTAAGGTTCACGGATAGGGATAGTGTTAAGGGTCACGGGTAGGTTTAGGGTTCAGGGTTAGAGTTAGCATTAGGGCTTAAGGTTAGGATTAGGCGGTACGTTAGATTTAGGGTTAGATCTAGGCGTTAGGGTAAGGGCTAGCGTTAGGGTTAAGAGATAGGGTTAGCTTTAATGCTTAGCATTAGGGTTAGGGTTTGGGGTTAAAGTAAGTGTTAGGGCTTAGGTTTAAGGATCCAAGGTTAGTGTTACACTTAGCTGTAGTGTTAGGGTTAGGAATAAGGGATCCCATTAGCATTAAGGGTCTTCCTTACTGTAGGGTTAAGGGTTAGGCTTAGAGTTAAAGGTTAAGGTTAGGGTCAGTGTTAAGATTTAGGGTGAGGGTTAATGGTTAGCGTAAAGGTTAAGCGTTAGGGTTAGGGATTAGTGATTAGGGTTTTTGGATAGTGTTAGGGTTAGCGGTTAGGAGTTAGTGTTTTATGAAGGGGTATGGTTAGAATTAGGATTGGGGTTAGAGTTAGGGTGAGGTATAGGGGTTAGGTTTAGGGGTTAGTTTTAGGGTAAAAGGATAGGATTAGGGTTACGGGTTGGGCTTAGGTTTAGGGTTAAAGTTTACTGCTAGGGTTAGCTATAGGTTTCAGGGTTAGCTTTAGGGGTTCTGGTTAGGGTTAGGTGTTAAGTTAGTGTCAGGGTTAGGTCTAGTCGTGAGGGTAAGGTTTAGGGTTAGCTTTAAGAGCTAGGGTTAGGTTTAAGGGTTAGAATTAGGATTAGGGTTAAGGGTTAGGGTAAGGCTTAGGGGTTAGGGTGAAGGTTTAGGGTCAAGGGTTAGGGTTTTTGTTAGGCATAGCGTTGGGGTTAGAAGTAAGGGTCACTGTCAGTGTTAGGGTTGTAGGTAGGGTTACGGTTAGGGTTACCGGTTTAGAATTAGGGTTAGGGATTAGGTGTCACAGTGATGACTAGGAGATAGGGTTAGAATTCTGGGATAGGGGTTGTTCTCAGGATATGGGTTATGAAGTAACTTTGGATAAGAGGTTAAATTTAGGCGCACGGTGAGGTTTACGTGTTAAGGGGAGAAATAGGAATAGGGTTGGGTGTTATGTTCAGGGTTAGGGTTATCTGTTAAAGGTATTGTTTATGCTTAGCGCACGGGCACTGTCGGCATTAGGTGGGCGGGGGGAGTTTAGGGGGCTGGGATTGTACCCGGGAACCCACTCTATCATACTCTGGGTATGGGCCCGTGTGTTTCATGCAGGACACAGTGGTAGAGCCTCCTTTCACGCATGGCATGGGAGGATTGCAGGCTTTCTAAACTCTAAGAAAGCAAGAAGTCTGAGAATTAGATTTAGGGTTAGGATTTTGGTTAGGGTTAAGGATGAAGTTTAGTGTTAGGGTGAGGGCTTAGGGTTAGGGATTAGGGTTAGGGTTAAAGGTTACTCTTAGGTTTAACGGTTACACTTTGGTTTAGGGTTGAGGTTTAGGGTTAGGGTTAAGATGAGGGGTTAGGGTTTGGTACAGGGTTAGGGTTAAGTGTTAGGTTTAGGGTTGAAGATTAGGATTAGGGTTAGGATTAAAGGTTAGCGTGAGAGTTAACGCTTAGGGTTAAGGTTAAGAGTTAGGGTTTAGGGTTAGGGTTAGGGTTAGTTTTAGGGTTAGAGTTATGTGCTATGGTTTGTGTTAGAGGTTCGGGTTAGGTTTACTGGTCACGGTAAGGGTTACGTTTAGTGGTTAGCATTAGGGTTAGGGTTAGGGTTAGGGTTAAGGGATAGGATTAGGGTTAAGTGTTGGGCTTAGGGTTAGGGTTTAGTGTTAGGGTTATCATTAAGGATTAGTGTTAGGGTCAGGGTTAAATGCTTGGGTGCGGGTAATGGTTAGGGTCAGGATTAAGGTTCACAGATAGGGTTAGTGTTAAGGGTTACGGGTAGGTTTAGGGTTCTGGGTTAGAGTTTGCATTAGGGCTTAAGGTTAGGATTAGGCGGTATGTTAGATTTAGGGTAAGATCTAGGCGTTAGGGTAAGGGCTAGCGTTAGGGTTAAGAGATAGGGTTAGGTTTAATGCTTAGGATTAGGGTTAGGGTTTGGGGTTAAAGTAAGTGTTAGGGGTTAGGTTTAAGGATCAAAGGTTAGGGTTATTTTTAGCTGTAGTGTTAGGGTTAGGGATAAGGGATCCCATTAGGATTAAGGGTCTTCCTTACTGTAGGGTTAAGGTTTAGGCTTAGAGTTAAAGGTTAAGGTTAGGGTCAGTGTTATGATTTAGGGTGAGGGTTAACGGCTAGGGTAAAGGTTAAGCGTTAGGGTTAGGGATTAGTGATTAGGCTTTTTGGTAAGTGTTAGTGTTAGCGGTTAGGAGTTAGTGTTTTATGAAGGGGTATGGTAGAATTAGGATTGGGGTTAGAGTTAGGGTGAGGTATAGGGGTTAGGTTTAGGGGTTAGTTTTAGGGTAAAAGAATAGGATTAGGGTTATGGGTTGGGCTTAGGTTTAGGGTTAAAGTTTACTGCTAGGGTTAGGGATAGGGTTCAGGGTTAGCTTTAGGGGTTCTGGTTAGGGTGAGGTGTTAGGTTAGTGTCAGGGTTAGGTCTAGTCGTGAGGGTAAGGTTTAGGGTTAGCTTTAAGAGCTAGGGTTGATTTAATGTTTAGGATTAGGATTAGGGTTAAGGGTTAGGGTAAGACTTAGGGGTTAGGGTGAAGGGTTAGGGTCAAGGGTTAGGGTTTTTGTTAGGCATATCGTTGGGGTTAGAAGTAAGCGTTACTGTCAGTGTTAGGGTTGTAGGTAGGGTTACGGTTAGGGTTACCGGTTTAGAATTAGGGTTAGGGATTAGGTGTCACAGTGATGACTAGGAGATAGGGTTAGAATTATGGGATAGGGGTTGTTCTCAAGAAATGGGTTATGCATTAACGTTAGGATAAGAGGTTAAAGTTAGGCACACGGTGAGGTTTACGTGTTAAGGGGAGAAATAGGAACAGGGTTGGGTGTTATGTTCAGGGTTAGGGTTATCTGTTAAAGGTAATGTTTATGCTTAGTGCACGGGCCCTGTCTGCATTAGGCGGGCGGGGGGAGTTTAGGGGGCTGGGATTGTACCCGGGAACCCACTCTATCATACTCTGGGTATGGGCCCGTGGGTTTCATGCAGGACACAGTGGTAGAGCCTCCTTTCACGCATGGCATGGGAGGATTGCAGGCTTTCTAAACTCTAAGAAAGCAAGAAGTCTGAGAATTAGATTTAGGGGTAGGATTCTCGTTAGGGTTAAGGATGAAGTTTAGTGTTAGGTTGAGGGCTTAGGGTTAGGGATTAGGGTTAGGGTTAAAGGTTACTCTTAGGTTTAACGGTTACACTTTGTTTTAGGGTTGAGATTTACGGTTAGGGTTAAGATGAGGGTTTAGGGTTTGGTACAGGGTTAGGGTTAAGTGTTAGGTTTAGGGTTGAAGATTAGGTTTAGGGTTAGGATTAAAGGTTAGCGTGAGAGTTAACGCTTAGGGTTAAGGTTAAGAGTTAGGGTTTAGTGTTAGGGTTAGGGTTAGGGTTAGTTTTAGGGTTAGAGTTATGTGCTATGGTTTGTGTTAGACGTTAGTGTTAGGTTTACTGCTCATGGTGAGGGTTACGTTTAGGGGTTGGCATTATGGTTAGGGTTAAGGGATAGGAATAGGGTTAAGTGTTGGGCTTAGGGTTAGGTTTTAGTGTTAGGGTTATCATTAAGGATTAGGGTTAGGGTCAGGGTTAAATGCTTGGGTGCGGGTAATGGTTAGGGTCAGGGTTAAGGTTCACGGATAGGGTTAGTGTTAAGGGTTACGGGTAGGTTTAGGGTTCAGGGTTAGTGTTAGCATTAGGGCTTAAAGTTAGGATTAGGCGGTAGTTTAGATTTAGGGTTAGATCTAGGCGTTAGGGTAAGGGCTAGCGTTAGGGTTAAGAGATCGGGTTAGGTTTAATGCTTAGGGTTAGGGTTAGGGTTAGGGTTAGGGTTAGTTTTAGGGTTAGAGTTATGTGCTATGGTTTGTGTTAGAGGTTAGGGTTAGGTTTACTGGTCACGGGTAGGGTTACGTTTAGGGGGTAGCATTAGGGTTAGGGTTATGGTTAAGGGATAGGATTAGGGATAAGTGCTGGGCTTAGGGTTAGGGTTTAGTGTTAGGGTTAGGATGAAGGATTAGGGTTAGGGTCAGGGTTAAATGCTTGGGTGCGGGTAATGGTTAGGGTCAGGGTTAAGGTTCACGGATAGGGTTAGTGTTAAGGGTTGCGGGTAGGTTTAGGATTCACGGTTAGAGGTAGCATTAGGGCTTAAGGTTAGGATTAGGCGGTAGGTTAGATTTAGGGTTAGATCTAGGCGTTAGGGTAAGGGCTAGCGTTAGGGTTAAGAGATAGGGTTAGGTTTAATGCTTAGGATTAGGGTTAGGGTTTGGGGTTAAAGTAAGTGTTAGGGGTTAGGTTTAAGGATCCAAGGTTAGGGTTATTTTTAGCTGTAGTGTTAGGGTTAGGGATAAGGGATCCCATTAGCATTAAGGGTCTTCCTTACTGTAGGGTTAAGGGTTAGGCTTAGAGTTAAAGGTTAAGGTTAGGGTCAGTGTTAAGATTTAGGGTGAGGGTTAACGGTTAGGGTAAAGGTTAAGCGTTAGGGTTAGGGATTAGTGATTAGGGTTTTTGGTTAGTGTTAGGGTTAGCGGTTAGGAGTTAGTGTTTTATGAAGGGGTATGGTTAGAATTAGGATTGGGGTTAGAGTTAGGGTGAGGTATAGGGGTTAGGTTTAGGGGTTAGATTTAGGGTAAAAGGATAGGATTAGGGTTACGGGTTGGGCTTAGGTTTAGGGTTAAAGTTTACTGCTAGGGTTAGGGATAGGGTTCAGGGTTAGCTTTAGGGGTTCTGGTTAGGGTTAGGTGTTAGGTTAGTGTCAGGGTTAGGTCTAGTCGTGAGGGTAAGGTTTAGGGTTACCTTTAAGAGCTAGGGTTAGGTTTAATGGTTAGGATTAGGATTAGGGTTAAGGGTTAGGCTAAGGCTTAGGGGTTAGGGTGAAGGGTTAGGGTCAAGGGTTAGGGTTTTTGTTAGGCATAGCGTTGGGGTTAGAAGTAAGGGTTACTGTCAGTGTTAGGGTAGTAGGTAGGGTTACGGTTAGGGTTAGCGGTTTAGAATTAGGGTTAGGGATTAGGTGTCACAGTGATGACTAGGAGATAGGGTTAGAATTATGGGATAGGGGTTGTTCTCAGGAAATGGGTTATGCATTAACGTTAGGATAAGAGGTTAAAGTTAGGCGCACGGTGAGGTTTACGTGTTAAGGGGAGAAATAGGAACAGGATTGGGTGTTATGTTCAGGGTTAGGGTTATCTGTTAAAGGTATTGTTTATGCTTAGCGCACGGGCCCTGTCTGCATTAGGCGGGCGGGGGGAGTTTAGGAGGCTGGGATTGTACCCGGGAACCCACTCTATCATACTCTGGGTATGGGCCCGTGGGTTTCATGCAGGACACAGTGGTAGAGCCTCCTTTCACGCATGGCATGGGAGGATTGCAGGCTTTCTAAACTCTAAGATAGCTAGAATTCTGAGAATTAGATTTAGGGTTAGGATTCTGGTTAGGGTTAAGGATGAAGTTTAGTGTTAGGGTGAGGGCTTAGGGTTAGGGATTAGCGTTAGGGTTAAAGGCTACTCTTAAGTTTAACGGTTACACTTTGGTTTAGGGTTGAGGTTTACGGTTAGGGTTAAGATGAGGGGTTAGGGTTAGGTACAGGGTTAGGGTTAAGTGTTAGGTTTAGGGTTGAAGATTAGGATTAGGGTTAGGATTAAAGGTTAGCGTGAGAGTTAACGCTTAGGGTTAAGGTTAAGAGTTAGGGTTTAGGGTTAGGGTTAGGGTTAGGGTTAGTTTTAGGGTTAGAGTTATGTGCTATGGTTTGTGTTAGAGGTTAGGGTTAGGTTTACTGGTCACGGTGAGGGTTACGTTTAGGGGTTAGCATTAGGGTTAGGGTTAAGGGATAGGATTAGGGTTAAGTGTTGGGCTTAGGGTTAGGGTTTAGTGTTAGGGTTAGCATTAAGGATTAGGGGTAGAGTCAGGGTTAAACGCTTGGGTGCGGGTAATGGTTAGGGTCAGGGTTAAGGTTCAAGGATAGGGTTAGTGTAAAGGGTTACGGGTAGGTTTAGGGTTCAGGGTTAGAGTTAGCATTAGGGCTTAAGGTTAGGATTAGGCGGTAGGTTAGATTTAGGGTTAGATCTAGGCGTTAGGGTAAGGGCTAGCGTTAGGGTTAAGAGATAGGGTTAGGTTTAATGCTTAGGATTAGGGTTAGGGTTTGGGGTGAAAGTAAGTGTTAGGGGTTCGGTTTAAGGATCAAAGGTTAGGGTTATGTTTAGCTGTAGTGTTAGGGTTAGGGATAAGGGATCCCATTAGCATTAAGGGTCTTCCTTCCTGTAGGGTTAAGGGTTAGGCTTAGAGTTAAAGATTAAGGTTAGGGTCAGTGTTAAGATTTAGGGTGAGGGTTAACGGTCAGGGTAAAGGTTAAGCGTTAGGGTTCGGGATTAGTGATTAGGGTTTTTGGTTAGTGTTAGGGTTAGCGGTTAGGAGTTAGTGTTTTATGAAGGGGTATGGTTAGAATTAGGATTGGGGTTAGAGTTAGGGTGAGGTATAGGGGTTAGGTTTAGGGGTTAGATTTAGGGTAAAAGGATAGGATTAGAGTTACGGGTTGGGCTTAGTTTTAGGGTTAAAGTTTACTGCTAGGGTTAGGGATAGGGTTCAGGGTTAGCTTTAGGGGTTCTGGTTAGGGTTAGGTGTTAGGTTAGTGTCAGGGTTAGGTCTAGTCGTGAGGGTAAGGTTTAGGGTTAGCTTTGAGAGCTAGGGTTAGGTTTAATGGTTAGGATTAGGATTAGGGTTAAGGGTTAGGGTAAGGCTTAGGGGTTAGGGTGAAGGGTTAGGGTCAAGGGTTAGGGTTTTTGTTAGGCATAGCGTTGGGGTTAGAAGTAAGGGTTACTGTCAGTGTTAGGGTTGTAGGTAAGGTTACGGTTAGGGTTAGCGGTTTAGAATTAGGGTTAGGGATTAGGTGTCACAGTGATGACTAGGAGATAGGGTTAGAATTATGGGATAGGGGTTGTTCTCAGGAAATGGGTTATGCATTAACGTTAGGATAAGAGGTTAAAGTTAGGCGCACGGTGAGGTTTACGTGTTAAGGGGAGAAATAGGAACAGGGTTGGGTGTTATGTTCAGGGTTAGGGTTATCTGTTAAAGGTATTGTTTATGCTTAGCGCACGGGCACTGTCTGCATTAGGCGGTTGGGGGGAGTTTAGGGGGCTGGCATTGTACCCTGGAACCCACTCTATCATACTCTGGGTATGGGTCCGTGGGTTTCATGCAGGACACAGTGGTAGAGCCTCCTTTCACGCATGGCTTGGGAGGATTGCAGGCTTTCTAAACTCTAAGAAAGCAAGAAGTCTGAGAATTAGATTTAGGGTTAGGATTTTGGTTAGGGTTAAGGATGAAGTTTAGTGTTAGGGTGAGGGCTTAGGGTTAGGGATTAGGGTTAGGGTTAAAGGTTACTCTTAAGTTTAACGGTTACACTTTGGTTTAGGTTTGAGGTTTACGGTTAGGGTTAAGATCAGGGGTTAGGGTTAGGGTTAGGGTTAAGTGTTAGGTTTAGGGTTGAAGATTAGGATTAGGGTTAGGATTAAAGGATAGCGTGAGAGTTAACCCTGAGGTTTAAGATTATGAGTTAGGGTTTAGGGTTAGGGTTAGGGATAGGGTTAGTATTAGGGTTAGAGTTATGTGCTATGGTTTGTGTTAGAGGTTAGGGTTAGGTTTACTGGTGACGGTTAGGGTTACGTTTAGGGGTTAGCATTAGGGTTAGGGTGAGGGTTAGGGTTAAGGGATAGGATTAGGGTTAAGTGTTGGGCTTAGGGTTAGGGTTTAGTGTTAGGGTTATCATTAAGGATTAGTGTTAGGGTCAGGGTTAAATACTTTGGTGCACGTAATAGTTAAGGTCAGGGTTAAGGTTCACAGATAGGGATAGTGTTAAGGGTCACGGGTAGGTTTAGGGTTCAGGGTTAGAGTTAGCATTAGGGCTTAAGGTTAGGATTAGGCGGTACGTTAGATTTAGGGTTAGATCTAGGCGTTAGGGTAAGGGCTAGCGTTAGGGTTAAGAGATAGGGTTAGCTTTAATGCTTAGCATTAGGGTTAGGGTTTGGGGTTAAAGTAAGTGTTAGGGCTTAGGTTTAAGGATCCAAGGTTAGTGTTATTTTTAGCTGTAGTGTTAGGGTTAGGAATAAGGGATCCCATTAGCATTAAGGGTCTTCCTTACTGTAGGGTTAAGGGTTAGGCTTAGAGTTAAAGGTTAAGGTTAGGGTCACTGTTAAGATTTAGGGTGAGGGTTAACGGTTAGGGTAAAGTTTAAGTGTTAGGGTTAGGGATTAGTGATTAGGGTTTTTGGTTAGTGTTAGGGTTAGCGGTTAGGAGTTAGTGTTTTATGAAGGGGTATGGTTAGAATTAGGATTGGGGTTAGAGTGAGGGTGAGGTATAGGGGTTAGGTTTAGGGGTTAGTTTTAGGGTAAAAGGATAGGATTAGGGTTACGGGTTGGGCTTAGGTTTAGGGTTAAAGTTTACTGCTAGGGTTAGGGATAGGGTTCAGGGTTAGCTTTAGGGGTTCTGGTTAGGGTTAGGTGTTAGGTTAGTGTCAGGGTTAGGTCTAGTCGTGAGGGTAAGGTTTAGGGTTAGCTTTAAGAGCTAGGGTTAGGTTTAATGGTTAGGATTAGGATTAGGGTTAAGGGTTAGGGTAAGGCTTAGGGGTTAGGGTGAAGGGTTAGGGTCAAGGGTTAGGGTTTTTGTTAGGCATAGCGTTGGGGTTAGAAGTAAGGGTTACTGTCAGTGTTAGGGTTGTAGGTAGGGTTAAGGTTAGGGTTAGCGGTTTAGAATTAGGGTTAGGGATTAGGTGTCACAGTGATGACTAGGAGATAGGGTTAGAATTATGAGATAGGGGTTGTTCTCAGGATATGGGTTATGCATTAACGTTAGGATAAGAGGTTAAAGTTAGGCGCACGGTGAGGTTTACGTGTTAAGGGGAGAAATAGGAACAGGGTTGGGTGTTATGTTCAGGGTTAGGGTTATCTGTTAAAGGTATTGTTTATGCTTAGCGCACGGGCCCTGTCTGCATTAGGCGGTTGGGGGGAGTTTAGGGTGCTGGGATTGTACCCGGGAACCCACTCTATCATACTCTGGGTATGGGCCCGTGGGTTTCATGCAGGACACAGTGGTAGAGCCTCCTTTCACGCATGGCATGGGAGGATTGCAGGCTTTCTAAACTCTAAGAAAGCAAGAAGTCTGAGAATTAGATTTAGGGTTAGGATTCTGGTTAGGGTTAAGGATGAAGTTTAGTGTTAGGGTGAAGGCTTAGGGTTAGGGATTAGGGTTAGGGTTAAAGGTTACTCTTAGGTTTAACGGTTACACTTTGGTTTAGGGTTGAGGTTTACGGTTAGGGTTAAGATGAGGGGTTAGTGTTTGGTACAGGGTTAGGGTTAAGTGTTAGGTTTAGGGTTGAAGATTAGGATTAGGGTTAGGATTAAAGGTTAGCGTGAGAGTTAACGCTTAGGGTTAAGGTTAAGAGTTAGGGTTTAGGGTTAGGTTTAGGGTTAGTTTTAGGGTTAGAGTTATGTGCTATGGTTTGTGTTAGAGGTTAGGGTTAGGTTTACTGGTCACGGTTTGGGTTATGTTTAGGGGTTAGCATTAGGGTTAGGGTTAGGGTTAGGGTTAAGGGATAGGATTAGGGTTAAGTGTTGGGCTTAGGGTTAGGTTTAGTGTTAGGGTTATCATTAAGTATTAGTGTTAGGGTCAGGGTTAAATGTTTGGGTGCGGGTAATGGTTTTGGTCAGGATTAAGGTTCACAGATTGGGTTAGTGTTAAGGGTTACGGGTAGGTTTAGGGTTCAGGGTTAGAGTTAGCATTAGGGCTTAAGGTTAGGATTAGGCGGTAGGTTAGATTTAGGGTAACATCTAGGCGTTAGGGTAAGGGCTAGCGTTAGGCTTAAGAGATAGGGTTAGGTTTAATGCTTAGGAATAGGGTTAGGGTTTTGGGTTAAAGTAAGTGTTAGGGGTTAGGTTTAAGGATCAAAGGTTAGGGTTATGTTTAGCTGTAGTGTTAGGGTTAGGGATAAGGGATCCCATTAGCATTAAGTGTCTTCCTTACTGTAGGGTTAAGGGTTAGGCTTAGAGTTAAAGGTTAAGGTTAGGGTCAGTGTTAAGATTTAGGGTGAGGGTTAACGGCTAGGGTAAAGGTTAAGCATTAGGGTTAGGGATTAGTGATTAGGCTTTTTGGTTAGTGTTAGTGTTAGCGGTTAGGAGTTAGTGTTTTATGAAGGGGTATGGTAGAATTAGGTTTGGGGTTAGAGTTAGGGTCAGGTATAGGGGTTAGGTTTAGGGGTTAGTTTTAGGGTAAAAGGATAGGATTAGGGTTACGGGTTGGGCTTAGGTTTAGGGTTAAAGTTTACTGCTAGGGTTAGGGATAGGGTTCAGGCTTAGCTTTAGGGGTTCTGGTTAGGGTTAGGTGTTAGGTTAGTGTCAGGGTTAGGTCTAGTCGTGAGGGTAAGGTTTAGGGTTAGCTTTAAGAGCTAGGGTTAGGTTTAATGGTTAGGATTAGGATTAGGGTTAAAAGTTAGGATAACGCTTAGGGGTTAGGGTGAAGGTTTAGGGTCAAGGGTTAGGGTTTTTGTTAGGCATAGCGTTGGGGTTAGAAGTAAGGGTTACTGTCAGTGTTAGGGTTGTAGGTAGGGTTACGGTTAGGGTTAGCGGTTTAGAATTAGGGTTAGGGATTAGGTGTCACAGTGATGACTAGGAGATAGGGTTAGAATTATGGGATAGGGGTTGTTCTCAGGAAATGGGTTATGCATTATCGTTAGGATAAGAGGTTAAAGTTAGGCGCACGGTGAGGTTTACGTGTTAAGGGGAGAAATAGGAACAGGGTTGGGTGTTATGTTCAGGGTTAGGGTTATCTGTTAAAGGTATTGTTTATGCTTAGTGCACGCGCCCTGTATGAATTAGGCGGGCGGGGGGAGTTTAGGGGGCTGGGTTTGTACCCGGGAACCCACTCTATCATACTCTGGGTATGGGCCCGTGGGTTTCATGCAGGACACAGTGGTAGAGCCTCATTTCATGCATGGCATGGGAGGATGGCAGGCTTTCTAAACTCTAAGAAAGCTAGAAGTCTGAGAATTAGATTTAGGGTTAGGATTATGGTTAGGGTTAAGAATGAAGTTTAGTGTTAGGGTGAGGGCTTAGGGTTAGGGATTAGGGTTAGGGTTAAAGGTTACTCTTAGGTTTAACGGTTACACTTTGGTTTAGGGTTGAGATTTACGGTTAGGGTTAAGATGAGGGTTTAGGGTTTGGTACAGGGTTAGGGTTAAGAGTTAGGTTTAGGGTTGAAGATTAGGTTTAGGGTTAGGATTAAAGGTTAGCGTGAGAGTTAACGCTTAGGGTTAAGGTTAAGAGTTAGGGTTTAGTGTTAGGGTTAGGGTTAGGGTTAGTTTTAGGGTTAGAGTTATGTGCTATGGTTTGTGTTAAAGGTTAGTGTTAGATTTACTGCTCACGGTGAGGGTTACGTTTAGGGGTTAGCTTTAGGGTTAGGGTTAAGGGATAGGAATAGGGTTAAGTGTTGGGCTTAGGGTTAGGGTTTAGTGTTAGGGTTATCATTAAGGATTAGGGTTAGGGTCAGGGTTAAATGCTTGGGTGCGGGTAATGGTTAGGGTCAGCGTTAAGGTTCACGGATATGGTTAGTGTTAAAGGTTACGTGTAGGTTTAGAGTTCAGGGTTAGAGTTAGCATTAGGGCTTAAGGTTAGGATTAGGCGGTAGGTTAGATTTAGGGTTAGATCTAGGCTTTAGGGTAAGGGCTAGCGTTAGGGTTAAGAGATAGGGTTAGGTTTAATGCTTAGGATTAGGTTTAGGGTTTGGGGTTAAAGTAAGTGTTAGGGGTTAGGTTTAAGGATCAAAGGTTAGGGTTATTTTTAGCTGTAGTGTTAGGGTTAGGGATAAGGGATCCCATTAGCATTAAGGGTCTTCCTTACTGTAGGGTTAAGGGTTAGGCTTAGAGTTAAAGGTTAAGGTTAGGGTCAGTGTTAAGATTTAGGGTGAGGGTTAACGGTTAGGGTAAAGGTTAAGCGTTAGGGTTAGGGATTAGTGATTAGGGTTTTTGGTTAGTGTTAGGGTTAGCGGTTAGGAGTTAGTGTTTTATGAAGGGGTATGGTTAGAATTAGGATTGGGGTTAGAGTTAGGGTGAGGTATAGGGGTTAGGTTTAGGGGTTAGTTTTAGGGTAAAAGGATAGGATTAGGGTTACGGGTTGGGCTTAGGTTTAGGGTTAAAGTTTAGTGCTGGGGTTAGGGATAGGGTTCAGGGTTAGCTTTAGGGGTTCTGGTTAGGGTTAGGTGTTAGGTTAGTGTCAGGGTTAGGTCTAGTCGTGAGGGTAAGGTTTAGGGTTAGCCTTAAGAGCTAGGGTTAGGTTTAATGGTTAGGATTAGGATTAGGGTTAAGGGTTAGGGTAAGGCTTAGGGGTTAGGGTGAAGGGTTAGGGTCAAGGGTTAGGGTTTTTGTTAGGCATAGCGTTGGGGTTAGAAGTAAGGGTTACTGTCAGTGTTAGGGTTGTAGGTAGGGTTACGGTTAGGGTTAGCGGTTTAGAATTAGGGTTAGGGATTAGGTGTCACAGTGATGACTAGGAGATAGGGTTAGAATTATGGGATAGGGGTTGTTCTCAGGAAATGGGTTATGCATTAACGTTAGGATAAGAGGTTAAAGTTAGGCACACGGTGAGGTTTACGTGTTAAGGGGAGAAATAGGAACAGGATTGGGTGTTATGTTCAGCGTTAGGGTTATCTGTTAAAGGTATTGTTTATGCTTAGCGCACGGGCCCTGTCTGCATTAGGCGGGCTGGGGGAGTTTAGGGGGCTGGGATTGTACCCGGGAACCCACTCTATCATACTCTGGGTATGGGCCCGTGGGTTTCATGCAGGACACAGTGGAAGAGCCTCCTTTCATGCATGGCATGGGAGGATTGCAGGCTTTCTAAACTCTAAGAAAGCAAGAAGTCTGAGAATTAGATTTATGGTTAGGATTCTGGTTAGGGTTAAGGATGAAGTTTAGTGTTAGGGTGAGGGCTTAGGGTTAGGGATTAGGGTTAGGGTTAAAGATTACTCTTAGGTTTAACGGTTACATTTGGTTTAGGGTTGAGGTTTACGGTTAGGGTTAAGATGAGGGGTTAGGGTTTGGTACAGGGTTAGGGTTAAGTGTTAGGTTTAGGGTTGAAGATTAGGATTAGGGTTAGGATTAAAGGTTAGCGTGAGAGTTAACGCTTAGGGTTAAGGTTAAGTGTTTGGGTTTAGGGTTAGAGTTAGGGTTAGGGTTAATTTTAGGGTTAGAGTTATGTGCTATGGTTTGTGTTAGAGGTTAGGGTTAGGTTTACTGTTCACGGTTAGGGTTACGTTTAGGGGTTAGCATTAGAGTTAGGGTTAGGGTTAGGGTTAAGGGATAGGATTAGAGTTAAGTGTTGGGCTTAGGGTGAGGGTTTAGTGTTAAGGTTAGGGTTAGGGTTAGGGTTATGGTTAAGTGTTGGGCTTAGGGTGAGGGTTTAGGGTTAGGGTTATCATTAAGGATTAGGGTTAGGGTCAGGGTTAAATGCTTGGGTGCGGGTAATGGTTAGGGTCAGGGTTAAGGTTCACGGATAGGGTTAGTGTTAAGGGTATTGGGTAGGTTTAGGGTTCAGGGTTAGAGTTAGCATTAGGGCTTAAGGTTAGGATTAGGCGGTAGGTTGATTTAGGGTTAGATGTAGGCGTTAGGGTAAGGGCTAGCGTTAGGGTTAAGAGATAGGATTAGGTTTAATGCATAGGATTAGGGTTAGGGTTTGGGATTAAAGTAAGTGTTAGGGGTTAGGTTTCAGGATCAATGGTTAGGGTTATTATTAGCTGTAGTGTTAGGGTTAGGGATAAGGGATCACATTAGCATTAAGGGTCTTCCTTACTGTAAGGTTAAGGGTTAGGCTTAGAGTTAAAGGTTAAGGTTAGGGTCAGTGTTAAGATTTAGGGTGAGGGTGAACGGTTAGGGTAAAGGTCAAGCGTTAGGGTTACGGATTAGTGATTAGGATTTTTGGATAGTGTTAGGGTAAGCGGTTAGGAGTTAGTGTTTTATGAAGGGGTATGGTTAGAATTAGGATTGGGGTTAGAGTTAGGGTGAGGTATAGGGGTTAGGTTTAGGGGTTAGTTTTAGGATAAAAGGATAGGATTAGGGTTACGGGTTGGGCTTAGGTTTAGGGTTAAAGTTTACTGCTAGGGTTAGCGATAGGGTTGAAGTTTAGCTTTAGGGGTTATTGTTAGGGTTAGGTGTTAGGTTAGTGTCAGGTTTAGGTCTAGTCGTGAGGGTAAGGTTTAGGGTTACCTTTAAGAGCTAGGGTTAGGTTTAATGGTTAGGATTAGGATTAGGGTTAAGGGTTAGGTTAAGGCTTAGGGTATAGGGTGAAGGGTTAGGGTCAAGGGTTGGGGTTTTTGTTAGGCATACCGTTGGGGTTAGAAGTAAGGGTTACTGTCAGTGTTAGGGTTGTAGGTAGGGTTACGGTTAGGGTTAGCAGTTTAGAATTAGGGTTAGGGATTAGGTGTCACAGTGATGACTAGGAGATAGGGTTAGAATTATGGGATAGGGGTTGTTCTCAGGAAATGGGTTATGCATTAACGTTAGGATAAGAGGTTAAAGTTAGGCGCACGGTGAGGTTTACGTGTTAAGGGGAGAAATAGGAACAGGGTTGGGTGTTATGTTCAGGGTTAGGGTTATCTGTTAAAGATATTGTTTATGCTTAGCGCACGGGCCCTGTCTGCATTAGGCGGGCGGGGGGAGTTTAGGGGGCTGGGATTGTACCCGGGAACCCACTCTATCATACTCTGGGTAAGGGCCCGTGGGTTTCATGCAGGACAAAGTGGTAGAGCCTCCTTTCACGCATGGCATGGGAGGATTGCAGGCTTTCTAAACTCTAAGAAAGCAAGAAGTCTGAGAATTAGATTTAGGGTTAGGATTATGGTTATGGTTAAGGATGAAGTTTAGTGTTAGGGTGAGGGCTTAGGGTTAGGGATTAGGGTTAGAGTTAAAGGTTACTCTTAAGTCTAACGGTTACACTTTGGTTTACGGTGGAGGTTTACGGTTAGGGTTAAGATGAGGGGTTAGGGTTAGGTAAAGGGTTAAGGTTAAGTGTTAGGTTTAGGGTTGAAGATTAAGATTAGGGTTAGGACTAAAGGTTAGCGTGAGAATTAACGCTTAGTGTTAAGGTTAAGAGTTAGGGTTTAGGGTTAGTGTTAGGGTTAGGGTTAGTTTTAGGGTTAGAGTTATGTGCTATGGTTTGTGTTACAGGTTAGGGTTAGGTTTACTGGTGACGGTTAGGGTTACGTTTAGGGGTTAGCATTAGGGTTAGGGTTAGGATTAGGGTTAAGGGATAGGATTAGGGTTAAGTGTTGGGCTTAGGGTTAGGGTTTAGTGTTAGGGTTATCATTAAGGATTAGGGGTAGGGTCAGGGTTAAATGCTTGGGTGCGGGTAATGGTTAGGGTCAGGGTTAAGGTTCACGGATAGGGTTAGTGTTAAGGGTTACGGGTAGGTTTAGGGCTCAGTGTTAGAGTTAGCATTAGGGCTTAAGGTTAGGATTAGGCGGTAGGTTAGATTTAGGGTTAGGTCTAGGCGTTAGGGTAAGGGCTAGCGTTAGGGTTAAGAGATAGGTTTAGGTTTAATGCTTAGGATTAGGGTTAGGGTTTGGGGTTAAAGTAAGTGTTAGGGGTTAGGTTTAAGGATCAAAGGTTAGGGTTATTTTTAGCTGTAGTGTTAGGGTTAGGAATAAGGGATCCCATTAGCATTAAGGGTCTTCCTTACTGTAGGGTTAAGGGTTAGACTTAGAGTTAAAGGTTAAGGTTAGGGTCAGTGGTAAGATTTAGGGTGAGGGTTAACGGTTAGGGTAAAGGTTAAGCGTTAGGGTTAGGGATTAGTGATTAGGGTTTTGGTTAGTGTTAGGGTTAGCGGTTAGGAGTTAGTGTTTTATGAAGGGGTATGGTTAGAATTAGGATTGGGGTTAGAGTTAGGGTGAGGTATAGGGGTTAGATTTAGGGGTTAGTTTTAGGGTAAAAGGATAGCATTAGGGTTACGGGTTGGGCTTAGGTTTAGGGTTAAAGTTTACTGCTAGGGTTAGGGATAGTGTTCAGGGTTAGCTTTAGGGGTTCTGGTTAGGGTTAGGTGTTAGGTTAGTGTCAGGGTTAGGTCTAGTCGTGAGGGTAAGGTTTAGGGTTAGCTTTAAGAGCTAGGGTTAGGTTTAATGGTTAGGATTAGGATTAGGGTTAAGGTTTAGGGTAAGGCTTAGGGTTAGGGTGAAGGGTTAGGCTCAAGGGTTAAGGTTTTTGTTAGGCATAGCGTTGGGTTTAGAAGTAGGGGTTACTGTCAGTGTTAGGGTTGTAGGTAGGGTTACGGTTAGGGTTAGCGGTTTAGAATTAGGGTTAGGGAATAGGTGTCACAGTGATGACTAGGAGATAGGGTTAGAATTATGGGATAGGGGTTGTTCTCAGGAAATGGGTTATGCATTAACGTTAGGATAAGAGGTTAAAGTTAGGCGCACGGTGAGGTTTACGTGTTAAGGGGAGAAATAGGAATAGGGTTGGGTGTTACGTTCAGGGTTAGGGTTATCTGTTAAAGGTATTGTTTATGCTTAGCGCACGGGCCCTGTCTGCATTAGGCGGGCGGGGGGAGTTTAGGGGGCTGGGATTGTACCCGGGAACCCACTCTGTCATACTCTGGGTATGGGCCCGTGGGTTTCATGCAGGACACAGTAGTAGAGCCTCCTTTCACGCATGGCATGGGAGGATTGCAGGCTTTCTAAACTCTAAGAAAGCAAGAAGTCTGAGAATTAGATTTAGGGTTGGATTATGGTTAGGGTTAAGGATGAAGTTTAGTGTTAGGGTGAGGGTTTAGGGTTAGGGATTAGGGTTAGGGTTAAAGGTTACTCTTAGGTTTAACGGTTACACTTTGGTTTAGGGTTGAGGTTTACGGTTAGGGTTAAGATGAGGGGTTAGGGTTTGGTACAGGGTTAGGGTTAAGTGTTAGGTTTAGGGTTGAAGATTAGGATTAGGGTTAGGATTAAAGGTTAGCGTGAGAGTTAACGCTTAGTGTTAAGGTTAAGAGTTAGGGTTTAGGTTTAGGGTTAGTGCTAGGGTTAGTTTTAGGGTTAGAGTTATGTGCTATGGTTTGTGTTAGAGGTTAATTTTAGGTTTACTGGTGACGGTTATGGTTAAGTTTAGGGGTTAGCATTAGGGTTAGGGTTAAGGGATAGGATTAGGGTTAAGTGTTGGGGTTAGGGTTAGGGTTTAGTGTTAGGGTTATCATTAAGGATTAGGGGTAGGGTCAGGGTTAAATGCTTGGGTGCGGGTAATGGTTAGGGTCAGGATTAATGTTCACAGATAGGGTTAGTGTTAAGGGTTACGGGTAGGTTTAGGGTTCAGGGTTAGAGTTAGCATCAGGGCTTAAGGTTAGGATTAGGCGGTAGGTTAGATTTAGGGTTAGATCTAGGCGTTAGGGTAAGGGCTAGCGTTAGGGTTAAGAGATTGGGTTAGGTTTAGTGCTTAGGATTAGGGTTAGGGTTTGGGGTTAAAGTAAGTGTTAGGGGTTAGGTTTAAGGATGAAAAGTTAGGGTTATTTTTAGCTGTAGTGTTAGGGTTAGGGATAAGGGATCCCATTAGCATTAAGGGTCTTCCTTACTGTAGGATTAAGGGTTAGGCATAGTGTTAAATCTTAAGGTTAGGGTCAGTGTTAAGATTTAGGGTGAGGGTTAACGGTTAGGGTAAAGGTTAAGCGTTAGGGTTAGGGATTAGTGATTAGGGTTTTTGGTTAGTGTTAGGGTTAGCGGTTAGCAGTTAGTGTTTTATGAAGGGGTATGGTTAGAATTCGGATTGGGGTTAGAGTGAGGGTGAGGTATAGGGGTTAGGTTTAGGGGTTAGTTTTAGGGTAAAGGGATAGGATTAGGGTTACGGGTTGGGCTTAGGTTTAGGGTTAAAGTTTACTGCTAGGGTTAGGGATAGGGTTCAGGGTTAGCTTTAGGGGTTCTGGTTAGGGTTAGGTGTTAGGTTAGTGTCAGGGTTAGGTCTAGTCGTGAGGGTAAGGTTTAGGGTTAGCTTTAAGAGCTAGGGTTAGGTTTAATAGTTAGGATTAGGATTAGGGTTAAGGGTTAGGGTAAGGCTTAGGGGTTAGGGTGAAGGGTTAGGGTCAAGGGTTAGGGTTTTTGTTAGGCATAGCGTTGGGGTTAGAAGTAAGGGTTACTGTCAGTGTTAGGGTTGTAGGTAGGGTTACGGTTAGGGTTAGCGGTTTAGAATTAGGGTTAGGGATTAGGTGTCACAGTGATGACTAGGAGATAGGGTTAGAATTATGGGATAGGGGTTGTTCTCAGGAAATGGGTTATGCATTAACGTTAGGATAAGAGGTTAAAGTTAGGCGCACGGTGAGGTTTACGTGTTAAGGGGAGAAATAGGAACAGGGTTGGGTGTTATGTTCAGGGTTAGGGTTATCTGTTGAAGGTATTGTTTATGCTTAGCCCACGGGCGCTGTCTGCATTAGGCGGGCGGGGGGGAGTTTTGGGGGCTGGGATTGTACCCGGGAACCCACTCTATCATACTCTGGGTATGGGCCCGTGGGTTTCATACAGGACACAGTGGTAGAGCCTCCTTTCACGCATGGCATGGGAGGATTGCAGGCTTTCTAAACTCTAAGAAAGCAAGAAGTCTGAGAATTAGATTTAGGGTTAGGATTCTGGTTAGGGTTAAGGATGAAGTTTAGTGTTAGGGTGAGGGCTTAGGGTTAGGGATTAGGGTTAAGGTTAAAGGTTACTCTTAGTTTTAACGGTTACACTTTGGTTTAGGTTTGAGGTTTACGGTTAGGGTTAAGATGAGGGGTTAGGGTTTGGTACAGGGTTAGGGTTAAGGGTTAGGTTTAGGGTGGAATATTAGCATTAGGTTTAGGATTAAAGGATACCGTGAGAGTTAACGCTTAGGGTTAAGGTTAAGAGTTAGGGTTTAGGGTTAGGGTTAGGGTTAGGGTTAGTTTTAGGGTTAGAGTTATGTGTTATGGTTTGTGTTAGAGGTTAGGGTTAGGTTTACTGGTGACGGTTTGGGTTACGTTTAGGGTTTAGCATTAGGGTTAAGGTTAGGGTTAGGGTTAAGGGATAGGATTAGGGTTAAGTGTTGGGCTTAGGGTTAGGGTTTAGTGTTAGGGTTATCATTAAGTACTAGGGGTAGGGTCAGTGTTAAATGCTTGGGTGCGGGTAATGGTTAGGGTCAGAGTTAACGTTCACGGATAGGGTTAGTGTTAAGGGTTACGGGTAGGTTTAGAGTTCAGGGTTACAGTTAGCATTAGGGCTTAAGGTTAGGATTAGGCGGTAGGTTAGATTTAGGGTTAGATCTAGGAGTTAGGGTAAGGGCTAGCGTTAGGGTTAAGAGATAGGTTTAGGTTTAAAGCTTAGGATAAGGGTTAGGGTTTGGGGTGAAAGTAAGTGTTAGGGGTTAGGTTTAAGGATCAAAGGTTAGGGTTATGTTTAGCTGTAGTGTTAGGGTTAGGGATAAGGGATCCCATTAGCATTAAGGGTCTTTCTTACTGTAGGGTTAAGGGTTAGGCTTAGAGTTAAAGGTTAAGGTTAGGGTCAGGGTTAAGATTTAGGGAGAGGGTTAACGGTTAGGGTAAAGGTTAAGCGTTAGGGTTAGGGATCAGTGATTAGGGTTTTTGGTTAGTGTTAGGGTTAGCGGTTAGGAGTTAGTGTTTTATGAAGGGGTATGGTTAGAATTAGGATTGGGGTTAGAGTTAGGCTGAGGTATAGGGGTTAGGTTTAGGGGTTAGTTTTAGGGTAAAAGGATAGGATTAGGGTTACGGGTTGGGCTTAGGTTTAGGGTTAAAGTTTACTGCTAGTGTTCGGGATAGGGTACAGGGTTAGCTTTAGGGGTTCTGGTTAGGGTTAGGTGTTAGGATAGTGTCAGGGTTAGGTCTAGTCGTGAGGGTAAGGTTTAGGGTTATCTTTAAGAGCTAGGGTTAGGTTTAATGGTTAGGATTAGGATTAGGGTTAAGGGTTAGGGTAAGGCTTAGGGGTTAGGGTGAAGGGTTAGGGTCAAGGGTTAGGGTTTTTGTTAGGCATAGCGTTGGGGTTAGAAGTAAGGGTTACTGTCAGTGTTAGGGTTGTAGGTAGGGTTACGGTTAGGGTTAGCGGTTTAGAATTAGGGTTAGGGATTAGGTGTCACAGTGATGACTAGGAGATAGGGTTAGAATTATGGGATAGGGGTTGTTCTCAGGAAATGGGTTATGCATTAACGTTAGGATAAGAGGTTAAAGTTAGGTGCATGGTGAGGTTTACGTGTTAAGGGGAGAAATAGGAACAGGGTTGGGTGTTATGTTCAGGTTTAGGGTTATCTGTTAAAGGTATTGTTTATGCTTAGCGCACGGGCCCTGTCTGCATTAGGCGGGCGAGGGTCATTTTTGGGGGCTGGGATTGTACACGGGAACCCACTCTATCATACTCTGGGTATGGGCCCGAGGGTTTCATACAGGACACAGTGGTAGAGCCTCCTTTCACGCATGGCATGGGAGGATTGCAGGCTTTCTAAACTCTAAGAAAGCAAGAAGTCTGAGAATTAGATTTAGGGGAAGGATTGTGGTTAGGGTTAAGGATGAAGTTTAGTGTTAGGGTAGGGCTTAGGGTTAGGGATTAGGGTTAGGTTTCAAGGTTACTCTGAGGTTTAACGGTTACACTTTGGTTTAGGGTTGAGGTTTACGGTTAGGGTTAAGATGAGGGGTTAGGGTTTGGTACAGGGTTAGGGTTAAGTGTTAGGTTTAGGGTTGAAGATTAGGATTAGGGTTAGGATTATAGAATAGAGTGAGAGTTAACGCTTAGGGTTAAGGTTAAGAGTTAGGGTTAAGGGTTAGGTTAAGGGTTAGGGGTTAGGGTGAAGGGTTAGGGTCAAGGGTTAGGGTTTTTGTTAGGCATAGCGTTGGGGTTAGAAGTAAGGGTTACTGTCAGTGTTAGGGTTATAGGTAGGGTTACGGTTAGGGTTAGCGGTTTAGAATTAGGGTTAGGGATTAGGTGTCACAGTGATGACTAGGAGATAGGGTTAGAATTATGGGATAGGGGTTGTTCTCAGGAAATGGGTTATGCATTAACGTTAGGATAAGAGGTTAAAGTTAGGCGCACGGTGAGGTTTACGTGTTAAGGGGAGAAATAGGAACAGGGTTGGGTGTTATGTTCAGGGTTAGGGTTATCTGTTAAAGGTATTGTTTATGCTTAGCGCACGGGCCCTGTCTGCATTAGGCGGGCGGGGGGAGTTTAGGGGGCTGGGATTGTACCCGGGAACCCACTCTATCATAATCTGGGTATGGGCCCGTGGGTTTCATGCAGGACACAGTGGTAGAGCATCCTTTCACGCATGGCATGGGAGGATTGCAGGCTTTCTAAACTCTAAGAAAGCAAGAAGTCTGAGAAGTAGATTTAGGGTTAGGATTCTGGTAAGGTTAAGGATGAAGTTTAGTGTTAGGTTGAGGGCTTAGGGTTAGGGATTAGGGTAGGGTTAAAGGTTACTCTTAGGTTTAACGGTTACACTTTGGTTTAGGGTTGAGGTTTACGGTTAGGGTTAAGATGAGGGGTTAGAGTTTGGTACAGGGTTAGGGTTAAGTGTTAGGTTTAGGGTTGAAGATTAGGATTAGGGTTAGGATTAAAGGTTAGCGTAAGACTTAACGCTTAGGGTTAAGGTTAAGAGTTAGGGTTTAGGGTTAGGGTTAGGGTTAGTGTTAGTTTTAGTGTTAGAGTTATGTGCTATGGTTTGTGTTAGAGGTTAGGTTTAGGTTTACTGGTCACGGTTAGGGTTACTTTTAGGGGTTACCATTAGGGTTAGGGTTAGGGTTAGGGTTAAAAGATAGGATTAGGGTTAAGTGTTGGGCTTAGGGTTAGGGTTTAGTGTTAGGGTTATCATTAAGGACTAGGGGTAGGGTCAGGGTTAAATGCTTGGGTGCGGGTAATGGTTAGGGTCAGGGTTAAGGTTCACGGATAGGGTTAGGGTTAAGGGTTACGGGTAGGTTTAGGGTTCAGGGTTAGAGTTAGCATTAGGGCTTAAGGTTAGGATTAGGCGGTAGGTTAGATTTAGGGTTAGATCTAGGCGTAAGGGTAAGGGCTAGCATTAAGGTTAAGAGATAGGGTTAGGTTTAATGCTTAGGATTAGGGTTAGGGTTTGGGGTTAAAGTAAGTGTTAGGGGTTAGGTTTCAGGATCAAAGGTTAGGGTTATTTTTAGCTGTAGTGTTAGGGTTAGGGATAAGGGATCCCATTAGCATTAAGGGTCTTCCTTACTGTAGGGTTAAGGGTTAGGCTTAGAGTTAAAGGTTAAGGTTAGGGTCAGTGTTAAGATTTAGGGTGAGGGTTAACGGTTAGGGTAAAGGTTAAGCGTTAGGGTTAGGGATTAGTGATTAGGGTTTTTGGTTAGTGTTAGGGTTAGCGGTTAGGAGTTAGTGTTTTATGAAGGGGTATGGTTAGAATTCGGATTGGGGTTAGAGTTAGGGTGAGGTATAGGGGTTAGGTTTAGGGGTTAGTTTTAGGGTAAAAGGATAGGATTAGGGTTACGGGTTGGGCTTAGGTTTAGGGTTAAAGTTTACTGCTAGGGTTAGGGATAGGGTTCAGGGTTAGCTTGAGGGGTTCTGGTTAGGGTTAGGTGTTAGGTTAGTGTCAGGGTTAGGTCTAGTAGTGAGGGAAAGGTTTAGGGTTAGGTTTAAGAGCTAGGGTTAGGTTTAATGGTTAGGATTAGGATTAGGGTTAAGGGTTAGGGTAAGGCTTAGGGGTTAGGGTGAAGGGTTAGGGTCAAGGGTTAGGGTTTTTGTTAGGCATAGCGTTGGGGTTAGAAGTAAGGGTTACTGTCAGTGTTAGGGTTGTAGGTAGGGTTACGGTTAGGGTTAGCGGTTCAGAATTAGGGTTAGGGATTAGGTGTCACAGTGATGACTAGGAGATAGGGTTAGAATTATGGGATAGGGGTTATTCTCAGGATATGGGTTATGCATTAACATTAGGATAAGAGGTTAAAGTTAGGCGCACGGTGAGGTTTACGTGTTAAGGGGAGAAATAGGAACAGGGTTGGGTGTTATGTTCAGGGTTAGGGTTATCTGTTAAAGGTATTGTTTATGCTTAGCGCACGGGCCCTGTCTGCATTAGGCGGGCGGGGGGAGTTTAGGGGGCTGGGATTGTACCCGGGAACCCACTCTATCATACTCTGGGTATGGGCCAATGGGTTTCATGCATGAAGCAGTGGTAGAGCCTCCTTTCATGCATGGCATGGGAGGATTGAAGGCTTTCTAAACTCTAAGAAAGCAAGAAGTCTGAGAATTAGATTTAGGGTTAGGATTCTGGTTAGGGTTAAGGATGAAGTTTAGTGTTAGGCTGAGGGCTTAGGATTAGGGATTAGGGTTAGGGTTAAAGGTTACTCTTAGGTTTAACGGTTACACTTTGGTTTAGGTTTGAGGTTTACGGTTAGGGTTAAGATAAGGGGTTAGGGTTTGGTACAGGGTTAGGGTTAAGTGTTAGGTTTAGGGTTGAAGATTAGGATTAGGGTTAGGATTAAAGGTTAGCGTGAGAGTTAACGCTTAGGGTTAAGGTTAAGAGTTAGGGTTTAGGGTTAGGGTTAGGGTTAGGGTTGGGTTAGGGTTAGGGTTAGGGGTTAGGGTTAGGGTTAGGGTTGGGTTAGGGTTAGGGTTAGGGTAGGGGTTAGGGGTTAGGGTTAGGGATTAGGGTTAGGGTTAGGGGTTAGGGTTAGGTGTTAGGGTTAGGGTTACGGATTAGGGTAAGGGTTTAGGGTTAGGGTTAGGGTTAGGGGTTAGGGT